>NC_066890.1:47840671-48013206 GCF_022985175.1 Labeo rohita
ACAGGTTTAACGGAATATTTAAAGAAAGGTAACGTTAATTATATTTTCAGCGTTGCACAAACATATGCATGAACTGCATTTGTTCATCATTCTGTAAGAGTTTATAATGTTTTTTTTTTTGTTTGTTTGTTTGTTTGTTTGTTTTTCGTTTTGTTCACAAACCTTGCAAGTTTTTTGTAGTCCTCCATGACTAAATGATTGCAGGCATTCTGTGTAATATTAGGATAAAGCACAGCAAATATTTGTATACACTGATGTCAGTTCGTTGTGCTGTTCATTTGTAGCGATGATTTAAAAATGTCTATTAATTGTTATCATTTGTTGAAAACATCACTGCCTGCAACAAATTAAATAAACCCATATGAATGTATTTGTGGATATATTATTTGTATACTGGTGTGATGATCCATGTCTTAACTTACCCTGTTCAGCATTCTCTATGTTGTTTGGTTGTGAACTCTCTGGTTGTAAACTATGATAGTGTCATACACTGCTGCCAAAAATTTGGCTGAAATGTATTATATATATATATATATATATATAATTTTTTTTCCCATGTTTCCAATATATAATACTTCAACATTTGTGCAAACAAATATACATTTATAAGTGGTGGCCTTGACCAGCTTTTGATAACTAGATGTTATTATAATGTGTGTTGGTGTGGAAGTTTGATATGAGACAGTGTTTTTAAAAATATGAATTCAATAGTGATTCACACTCAAAATCCAGGAAAATGTATAGTCATGGAGAATGTGATTAACAAAGTAAAGTTTTCCTTAAGTTTCAGTATGAATCACTGTTGAAGTCTTGTTACAAACAAAAAAAAGGTGTATGCACCAAAACAAGACAACACCGGAGAAATGTCCTTGTTGAATATGCTGTATAAAAATATGACACATAATAAAGCAATTCTAAGATCATATGTAAGATATGTTTAAAAAAACAACAATAATAATAATAAAAAAATCTAAACTTGATTCTGGCCTTTGATTCATGACATTACCATTCAAAAGTTTTGGGATTACAATGATTAAGAAATATGTATACAATTGTTTGACAGAGAAGTATTAAACCAATAAACAATAACATTAAAGACATTTATAATGTTACAAAAGATTTCTATTTAAAATAAATGCTGTTTATCTGAACTTTTATTTATCAAGAATTCCTGTCACACTTCATTAAGCACAACCATTTTCACCTGTGATAATCAGAATTGTATCTTGAGCAGCAAATAGCTGCTCAATTAGCATATTGGAATGAATTCTGAAAGATCATATGACACTGAAGAGGAAAAATTAAAATTGAAAAGTGCAGACATAAATATATATATATATATATATATATATATATATATTTGACTTATAATAAAATTACATTTAATGTATTAAATTATGCTTATTCTATTCCATAAAATGCTGTGATGTATTTGTCTTCTCATTTAAAGCGTACCAAATGTAGACTACTTTTTACATTTTTGTCCATACAATTTTGTTTAATCTAAAATTTTGCTTGTATTTAAGGAACACTTTCATGCATGTGTGTGCTCTTAAATTCCTGTTAATTTTGTAAGCCAAACTGTTTGAACAATCACACCAGGATAGATTAAAAATGATTAGTTCACACTCCACAAATACAAGTTTATTTCAGGGACGACTGCACAAAACGTGCAAACTAATAGAAGCATTATAAACACTTACAAAATATTGAACAAATGTAGTTTAGACATAAGTCTGCATAACGCTGAAAATATAATTACCTTTTAACATTCCATTAAACCTTCTGATACAAATTCTCAGTTCAACGCACATGTCTTGGTAACTCATGAATATTCATGTCTGCTCCGCCCACTGAAACCGAAAACCTCGGAAACACCGTACTTTTACGTTAGCAAGTGAGACCGAGGAAGTAGAGTGCTTCTATTTTACTGGATCTGTATTCATTTGTTGGCAAAAAGCAAAAAAGGAAAATGAAGATTGTCTCCAAATTGCTCTCATTGCTCATGTATTTACTCGTGTATGGTAAGTTCAGGTCTCTTTGGTGTTTGATCATTAAGTTGCAAAAGATCTTCCATGAGACATTATGACTGTATTATGTATTACAAATTTCTCTACTCACACATTTTCACATCACTTGTGCAGTTTTGTTCGGCTTATGATTGACTTCTTTTTCTCTCTCTCTCTCTCTCTCTCTCTCTCTCTCTCTCTCTCTCTCTCTCTCTCCAGATGTGTCTGATGTTGACACATACACAGTGTTCGTGATGGAGGGAGATTCAGTCACTATAGAATGTTTTATGCCAATAACCCAAGAAGATCGGGTTACCTGGAGAATTAATGGCAATCTTACAGTTGAACACAAAGAATATTCCTGGGACAGATATATCTGTACAGACGTTCGGTGTACAGACCGTGAAAATGGACTGACAGACAGACTAAAAGTTAATCAAGATGGATCTCTGACCATCACAAATGTCACAGTCACAGACTCTGGAGATTACTGGTTATCGATCAGCAGCACAAATGGCGGCGGTGCAGGGTTATACACTGTTGTTGTTTGTGGTGAGTCATTATGTTTATAATTCATATAGACCAATTATTTGTTTGTAAACATTCGGGATGCGCGCGCAGCACGGTTGCAGAAAACCCGGAGAGATCGCCTTTACAGCTAGAGAATTACACGGATACGGCACAAAATACTTAGATTTAAAAATAGTATAGATTATATTGATTAGATGTCATTTTCAAAATGTTATTCGCATATTACAACAACTTGTCACCCAGCCATAAGCAATGTTATTCAACGAAACTGACGTTAGATAAAACAGGGATGACGTTTTTTATGGGCGGTTCAATTGGCAGTCTATGGAGCCATGGAATAAAAGAATAAAAAAGGTAAATTTTATTTTATTTTTCAAAATTCTGACTTTATTTTCGCAATTCCGAGATTATATCCCACAAATCTAGACGAAAAACAACTCGTCATTCTCTCTTTTCCCCTCGGCTCAGAGTTTATATCCCACACTACTGCTTTTTTCCCTCAGAATTAACAAACTCACTAGTTTTGTTAAATCGAATTATAAAGTCCGAATTAGGAGATATAAACTTGCATTTGTGAGAAATAAAAATCAGAATTGTGAGATAAAAAAATAATAATAATAATATTATGTTAAAAAGTTAATTGTAATAGGTTTAAATAATATTTCATGCTGTAACTGTAGGGCTAATACAGTACATCCCCTATGAACAGCATATGTGAATATTATGTAGACCTATTGTTTAAATCAAATGTATGCTTTAAAGTGCCCCTATTATGCCATTTTAAAGGTTGCTAATATTGTTTTAATAGACTCCCAAAACAGGTTTACATGTATGCAAGGTCAAAAAACACTTCAGTTTTCTCCAAAAATAGATTTAATTTTACCCCATTTCTAAATGATTCCTAAACGACTCGCACGAAGCAGTTCGAAGAATCAGTCTCTCTAAACCCCTCCTTTCCGTGAGCCCTCACTGCTGTGATTGGTCAGATGGCGCAGTCCTTTATGATTGGTTTACCGCGTACAGCGTATCGGAAAACGAAACGCCCATTGCCATAACTGACTGACAGCACTGGATACTTGTCAATACATAGAAAAGATGGCATCGATTTTACCATAGCAATTCCAGCCAGAGTCTGACGATGAAACGGCTGAAGTGGCTGATCGACAAGCTAGCACGGACTACCGTGGAAAGTGCTCGCAATTTGCTTTTATAACCGAACCGGGCACACCGCTATGTTGTAAACTTCAACACTGTATAATGCATTAAGCAACTTTCACACCGAACGCGGAAAGCGCCGCGCTGCCGCTGTGTTCAATTCAGCCCTTCAGAGCAGCGGCAAAACTTCATTTCAACAACTCGTTTAAACTTTGTCCGCGGCGTGCGTGCTGTGCTGCGCGTCCGCTTTGGTCGAGACCGAAACAAGCCAGTAGGGGTTCGATCTTCAACTGGCTGGCAGGAGCCGCCACTGACAGGTCATGTGACCTGTCAGTGGCTGGTGGCAGCTGCCAGTCTGTCTGTCAGTGGCTGGTGGCAGCTGCCAGTCTGATACTGGCAGGTCACGTGACCTGCCAGTGGCGGGCTGGTGGCTGGCAGTCTCAACCGCTTTAGATCTGTGAGTATCACGCGTTCTCTGTCACTCTCGCTGCAAGGAAAACGCGTTAACCTCGGAGCGCTCTCGCGGCTGTCTGACTGACTGAACTAGTAGTGGAAGCGACAGTAAGCTGCCAGTTGAAACCACGGCCATTTAAATACTTTATTCATAATAAAACTTCATAAAATGTGGATAAATTAAAAGACTAGACCTATAAGAAAATATTTATGATCATGAAATAATATATTTCCTTGTAGCACGAGTGGTAGAAAACGCGTTAACCGCGGAGCGCTCTCGCGGCTGACTGACTGAACTGGAAGTGGAAGCGACAATAAGCTGCCAGTTGAAATCACGGCCATTTAAACATTTTATTAATAATAAAACTCCATAAAATGTGGATAAATTAAAAGACTAGACCTATAAGAAAATATTTATGATCATGAAATAATATATTTCCTTGTAGCACGAGTGGTAGAAAACGCGTTAACCGCGGAGCGCTCTCGCGGCTGAATGACTGAACTGCCATTGGAAGCGACAATAAGCTGCCAGTTGAAATCACGGCCATTTAAACATTTTATTCATAATAAAACTCCATAAAATGTGGATAAATTAAAAGACTAGACCTATAAGAAAATATTTATGATCATGAAATAATATATTTCCTTGTAGCACGAGTGGTAGAAAACGCGTTAACCTCGGAGCGCTCTCGCGGCTGAATGACTGAACTGCCATTGGAAGCGACAATAAGCTGCCAGTTGAAATCACGGCCATTTAAACATTTTATTCATAATAAAACTCCATAAAATGTGGATAAATTAAAAGACTAGACCTATAAGAAAATATTTATGATCATGAAATAATATATTTCCTTGTAGCACGAGTGGTAGAAAACGCGTTAACCGCGGAGCGCTCTCGCGGCTGAATGACTGAACTGCCATTGGAAGCGACAATAAGCTGCCAGTTGAAATCACGGCCATTTAAACATTTTATTCATAATAAAACTCCATAAAATGTGGATAAATTAAAAGACTAGACCTATAAGAAAATATTTATGATCATGAAATAATATATTTCCTTGTAGCACGAGTGGTAGAAAACGCGTTAACCGCGGAGCGCTCTCGCGGCTGAATGACTGAACTGCCATTGGAAGCGACAATAAGCTGCCAGTTGACATCACGGCCATTTAAACACTTTATTCATAATAAAACTCCATAAAAGGTCGACAAATTAAAAGACTAGACCCATAAGAATATATTAATGATCATAAAATAATATACTTCCTTGTAGCAAGAGTGGTAGAAAACGCGTTACATCGGAGCGCTCTCGCGGCTGACTGAGCTGCCAGTGGAAGCGACAATAAGCTGCCAGTTGAAATCACGGCCATTTAAACACTTTATTCTTAATAAAACTCCATAAAACGTGGATAAATTAAAAGACTAGACCCATAAGAATATATTAGTGATCATAAAATAACATACTTCCTTGTAGCAAGAGTGGTAGAAAACGCGTTACCTCGGAGCGCTCTTCGCGGCTGTCAGACTGAGCTGCCAATGGAAGCGACAATAAGCTGCCAGTTGAAATCACGGCCATTTAAACACTTTATTCTTAATAAAACTCCATAAAACGTGGATAAATTAAAAACTAGACCAATAAGAATATATTAGTGATCATAAAATAATATTCTTCCTTGTAGCAAGAGTGGCAGAGAACGCGTTAACCTCGGAGCGCTCTCGCGGCTGTCTGACTGACTGAACTGCCAGTGGAAGCGACAATAAGCTGCCAGTTGAAATCACGGCCATTTAAACACTTTATTCATAATAAAACTCCATGAACTGTTGATAAATTAAAAGACTAGACCTATAAGAATATATTAACGATCATAAAATAGTATACTTCCTTGTAGCAAGAGTGGCAGAGAACGCGTTAACCTCGGAGCGCTCTCGCGGCTGAATGAGTGAACTGCCATTGGAAGCGACAATAAGCTGCCAGTTGAAATCACGGCCATTTAAACACTTTATTCATAATAAAACTCCATGAACTGTTGATAAATTAAAAGACTAGACCTATAAGAATATATTAACGATCATAAAATAGTATACTTCCTTGTAGCAAGAGTGGCAGAGAACGCGTTAACCTCGGAGCGCTCTCGCGGCTGACTGACTGAACTGCCAGTGGAAGCGACAATAAGCTGCCAGTTGAAATCACGGCAATTTGAACCATTTATTCGTAAGAAACCTCCATAAAACGACGGCATATAAAAAGACTAGACCCATAAGAATATATTAACGATCATGAAATTATATATTTCCTTGTAGCAAGAGTGGTAGAAAACGCGTTAACCTCGGAGCGCTCTCGCGGCTGACTGACTGACTGAACTGGAAGTGGAAGCGACAATAAGCTGCCAGTTGAAACCACGGCCATTTAAACACTTTATTCATAATAAAACGCCATAAAAAGTGGATAAATTAAAAGACTAGACCTATAAGAAAACATTTATGATCATGAAATAATATATTTCCTTGTAGCACAAGTGGCAGAAAACGCGTTAACCTCGGAGCGCTCTCGCGGCTGACTGACTGAACTGCCAGTGGAAGCGACAATAAGCTGCCAGTTGAAATCACGGCCATTTAAACACTTTATTCATAATAAAACTCCATGAATTGTTGATAAATTAAAAGACTAGACCTATAAGAATATATTAACGATCATAAAATAATATACTTCCTTGTAGCAAGAGTGGCAGAGAACGCGTTAACCTCGGAGCGCTCTCGCGGCTGACTGACTGAACTGCCAGTGGAAGTGGCATTAACCTACCAGTCGGAATCACCGCCATTTAAACACTTTAATCGCGCTAAAAATAAAGAACTGAACAGGTTCACAATAAGAAATTAAGCACAAAACACAAAATCTGCCGAAAATCTATTGTCGCTGAAACTTGTTGAGGCATACTGCCAGCTGGCAACTGCCAGTCAGCCCGCCCAAAATCAGACTGGCAGCTGCCACCAGCCACTGGCAGGTCACGTGACCTGCCAGTGACGGCTCCCGCCAGCCAGTTGAAGATTGAACCCCCTCTCAAACAAGCCGTCCTCACAGGGTGGAAGGCATTGAAATAAATGGGTTTTATAGCACAGCGCTTTCCGCATTCGGTTTATCATTACTCCAACTAATGAGACAGACAGACAGTCAAGCTGCATCAATCACAAATTGTCAGACTACAGTGGGTCCACAGCTGAACAACAGAACTACAAAAGCATGATTTAGCCGGTTAGCAAAACATGTGCAGGGTTGTTACACAACATAACGTACACAACTAAGTATTTTGAACGATCTCTAGAAAATACAATCTTTGTAGATTCATCATCTTTTGGAAGTGAATATAAAACAGTTTTACTCACAGTATAAGATACAGCGTCTTCTGTGTAATGTACGTGTAAATTTCCATGTGAGGTAAACCACATGGAACTTTATGGGCGGGCAAGTTGTTCATGATGTAGAACGTGGGTGGACATTATGCAAATCTGTTACTTCGTGACGTGTGGCCGTAACAGAAGAAGATTTGAAATCCTGACGACTCCTTTAGGCAAATGTGAGTCGACTCTTTTTTTTGATAGACAATAACTTTATGTATCGTGCACTGTCAGCTTCACAACTTTGCAGATAGTTTATGTTCACATACAGCTACATGACACACTACATGAAAGATCATATTTGAAAACGCATAATAGGGGCACTTTAAAAGTAGAGTAATCATAGCAGTTTTCATCCATAGTCTGTCCGTTTAAACGTCTGCGTTTAGCTTCAAATGGCGTCTTTAACTACAGTGTTGTATAAAAAGTATTTGCATTCCGACTGTGACATCAAAAGGCACAAATATATATATATATATATATATTTTTCTCTTATTCTGCGAGTTTACCCGTTTACCTCCACTTACTATGCGCGCAGCTGCAAATGACGTCACTGTGACGTCTACTAGAAATTGGTCTATACATTTAATTTACATTATCAATGTAGAGAAAGTCTCTCTCCATGTTCTGTCTCATTACCGGCCCCATACAATTTAGAAAGATTTTGTTTATTTTTACTCTTAGACATTTTAGTTTGGTTTGCAGTTAAGAATTTTAATCTCTTTAATGGTAAAAAAAAATAACATTTTCTAAATTATTATTATGGGTAATAATTATCCATGTAATATTAATTTCTAGTATGATGTTAAATCGCATTAAATCACTCATTCATGAGAGTCATGCATGTTTGCCTGTTGAGTGAATGTGTGAATCAATGATCAAGACTAATCAGAATATCCAGTAGTTTCTTTCTTTAAACTCCTATTTATTATTTGTAAGCTACAAAATTATTTGAATGCTTGTTAAATTTAGTGTAAAATGCGTAAAAAAGAAAACACGCAAGCAATTGGTGAACATTAAGTCTCTGCTTAATTTCATTGTTTCAATTTCAAGTTTACTCAAACAATTTGTGTTGGGACTGCCTGACTAATTTGGATACAAAAGGGTTTTTGTTTATGTTTTGTGCTGAAGGGTAGCATTTGTCCCAGAAGCTGTTTAAAATGTATAGTAACAATCGAAAGTTCATATTACAACTTACTTAAATTACAGCTAATGCTGTTAATAGCTGTTAAACTAGTACTTAAGACACTGTCTTAACATAGAGGCTAAATTTATACAACTGGCCCCTGATCTTCTATACTTATTCTGCTGGATCTGTCCGCTGCTTTTCACATGGTTAACCACCAGATCCTCCTGTCAAACCTATTGACAAAGGGCATCTCAGGAAGCACACTCCAGTGGTTTGAGTCTTAACCTCTCAGATAGGTCCTTCAAGGTTGTAGAGGTGAGGTGTCCAAGTCGTAACATATTACTACTGTGGTGCCTCAGCGCTCAGTTCTTGGACATCTTCACTTCATAGGTGGAGTTTAGGGGGGGGCTGAAAAGAGCCAGTCATGATTTTGTCTGAGCTATGAAGTCCGAAGTTCGCTTCTCTGTCTATGGGATCGCTAGGTTCTGTCATTCACTGCTATGCTGATGACACTCAATACCTCTCATTCCATCCTGATGATCCGACAATAGCTGCTCGCATCTCAGCTTGTCTAACAGATATTTCTTGCTGGATGAAGGACCATCATCTTCAACTTAACCTTGCCGAGACAGAACTGCTTGTGGTTCCATCACAATTTCACCAAAACTTAGTTCCGTAATTAGGCGGTATTTGACCGGATTTTCAGGTGTACATGCCCTGGAACAGCACACATTATGAAATGTTTAACCGGCAAGGCTTTATAGCAAATAATGTACTTTTGTGATTGTGAATAAGTGCAGTGGCCTGTGAGTTAACACTGATGTGAATGAATGGATGTCGAGTTGTACAGAGATGGAGGTGCCAGAACTGCAGCTGATAGAATATATCACGATACTTTGATATTTCTCCAAAAGCAGATCATGGAGACATTTTTATCATCCATGATCAAAAATCGTCATCGCACCCCTAACCTAAAGTATACTTGCAAATTGCAATAATTCCACTTTAGCACAATCAAATATACTTAAGTATATCTTTAGTTGGACTTCAGCACTAATTCCGCACAATTGAAGTGCATTAAGTACAAAATTTGTTGTTCCAATTTAGCAGACTTAAAATATACTAGTTTAGTATACAAATAGTAGAATTGCAAGTTGTTGTTGTTTTTTTTTTTTTTTTGAATGTAGTATGTAATAATATGTAAATGTATTTCTAGTATACTTAGCATGAAATAAGTTTATTTTATTTTTATTTTTCACTAGGCGACATTAAATGTATTGCTGATGCTAGAACACATTAACGATAAAGAATATTATCACACATACAGAGTAATACATGTTTTTAAATAATATTATTTAATACCGGTGTTGGGAGTAACGCATTACAAAAGTAATAATATTACAGTAGTATATTACTTTTTGCTGTAACGCAGTAATATAACGCATTACTAATCAAATTTGGTAATAATATTACTCGTTACAATCTGAGTAACGCAAGTTACAACAACATATTTTAACTCAAAATTAAGTAGTGAATTAAGTAGTGAACCAACACCGCAAAACAGCACCAGTGAAAAAAATCCACGTGTAATATAGTTTGTCTATTTCCTGTTTCTGTAATTCGATGGTTAAGATGACTGCCGAGACGGATTCTACATGTGTGAGATGGACACACTCACGTTTTATTCATTTCATTAGAGAAAAGAATACATAATCAGGTGTAATCTATATGGGACAGCAAACTCTCAACAAGGAAAAATAGCACGAATAACTCCTGGATACACCATGGACTGGTGCCACTAACACTAGCTAAGCTGCAGGGTCCGAGAATAGAAAGAATGCAGCGGACGAGCGTAGACAAGCAACAAAAATTAAGTTCAACTAAAAATAACAAAATATTTTTTTTAATCAAATCATAGTCTACACTGTAAACCCGGATAAGTTCTACTAACTCAAAAAAATTGAGGCAACTGATTGCCGCTATTTTTTTAAGTTTGCAAACTTAAATATCATCAGTAAGCATATAGCTACTTACTTTGAGTACCTGTAAATTATAAATAAACATTAATTTAAATCAAAATATACATTTAGTGTTTTGTTCATCTTTACTTTAGTGCAACTCAAAGTTTTGAGTACTGACAACTTTAATTATTCCACTTAATTAAAATATCCCTCAAATATATATCAAAATTTTTAATTTATCTAAACTTAGTTTAAGGAACTTCAAGTGTTATTAAATTAAATTATATAATTTACATAACTTAAATTGTAGTAGTAATGTTACTTAAATATTTTGTGGCAACTGATTGCCTTGTTTTTTTTAAGTTTCCTGTACTCAAATATCTACATTTTACAACTTAACAGTACAAATTACAAATCTGAAATCATTAAAGTACAAAAATTTATTATAAAACATGAGACATTAAAACAGTTCTGTGCAATAAAAAAAAAGCACACCAGGTAAAATAAAATACATTGAAATATTACCTAAACAGCCATTATGCCAACAAGAACTGTGACAACAGTTCTGTGCAACAAAAAGGCACACCTGGTCAAAGACAACAGTATAAAATTACTGTGCATGAATCAGCAAGTCATTCTTTAGAGCCAGCACCCTTGGCTTAAGTTTGCCATCATCAAGACCCAAAAGAACCTTCTGAATAAACTCAAATGTGTTGGCCATCTCTTTTGGATATGAGAGATCCAATGCATAGATTAAGCCAAACATCAAAAGGAAAGCATCAGAGAGTCTCTGAAGGTTTGTTATGACAACTTCATTCTCAAGGATGACCGAAATCTTCTCTGGATTGTACTGAACAGCAATGTCTGGGCGTTCTCGGACGACTGTCAAACGGGCAACTATAGGCAACTTGATGAATCAACATCTGGCTCTTCTGAATCATCTTCAATCTGGATGTAAAAAGTATTGAAACACAATTACCAAATGCACCAGTGTGAAAAAAAAAATGCTGAAATATAATCCTAAGAAATATGCAGAATAAGTGACTTACCGTGCATGTTTTAAAGAATTTTGAGGTGTCTTCTCTCAGATACACAGGAAGTGCACAGAGCACTGTTGTTCGCCTTGTGTGTACATCATGTTGATCCTTAAAGTTCACATAGAAAACAATGTTAAAAGTGGAACACGCGTTTTAGCCAGCACAAAACCAAACAATGCTAACTTGACACGGAATGAATGCTAAAAAGTTGATCAAGGCATAGATTAAAAAAAAAAAAGTGACCACGGTAAGAGCCCTGACTCTTAAAGGGATACTTCTTCCAAATATAAAAATTGTGTCATCATTTACTCACCTTTTAGTTGTTCCAAATCTGTATAAATGTCTTTGTTCTGATGAACACAGAGAAAGATATTTAGAAGAATGTTTATAATGAATGACTACCAGCATTCTTCCAAATGTCTTCCTCTGTGTTCATCCAAACAAAGTTAGTTATACAGATTTTGAACAACGAGCAAGTAATTCAATTCAATTCAATTCAATTCAAATTTATTTGTATAGCGCTTTTCACGATACATATCGTTGCAAAGCAGCTTTACACCAAATTGACATTTCTACAATATATGTAGTAGTAGCTTGATGTACATATGGTAGAGATGTGTGGTAAAGATCAATTAATGACGTAATCAAACAGACAAAGAACACTATAAATTAGTAGCAGAATTCGGTAGTGCTGTATGTTTTCATTCATTACAGAATTTTCATTTTTCGGTGAACTATCCCTTTAAAAGGACACAAAGACACATCAGAAGTCTTTTTTTTTAATGTATTCTAAATCAACGGTTCTCAAACCTGTCCTGGAGGACCCCTTGCCCTGCAAATTTTGTATGTCTCCCTCATCTACACACATGATTCCATTCATCAGCTCGTTGTAGAGACTGCAAGAACTAAATTGGGTGCGTCTGAGTTGGGAGATATACAAAATGTGCAGGGCAGGAGGTCCTCCAGGACAGGTTTGAGAACCACTGCTCTAAATTAAATACAAAAAATTATGAAAAAGGTTTACTCATCACTTAGTACATGATAAATCCAAGTCATAGTTAGACTTATATATTTAGATCAAGTGATAATATTCAGTATATACAGTCAAAACAATGTCTGTTGAAGCATTAAACAACAATAATACCATGATAATACCTTTCAGTCATAAACCCGAAGAAATTCAGCAAGTGCATCAGCAGTTTTTCCAGTCTTCGCTGCTCTCTGTCGATATAAAGTCATCAGGTGAAAACTGTGGCGGTCTAGCTCTGCATAAAATGTGTTTGTGAAATTCTGGTGGGTAATGCGCTGAAATTCAGCACATACCTGAAACAGAAGACAAGAAAAGCATGTCACAAACCGACTGAAAATATTAAATACATTTTTTAAATGCACAATTAGAGTTAATTATACCTGTGATTCCAAACATAGAGCTGGTCAGCGTCCAAAGATCTATTTCACTGGTGATGGACTAACTTTTGAATGATGACTATGCTGCAATCAAATGTGTGTGAGCAAGTGTGTTCTGGACTGAAATGAGGCTGTACACATCTTACAGTCCCAAGCCATCCCTCTAATTCACCAAACAAAAATCTTAGACAAATTTACCTGGAAATTGCCCCAATTTTTGTAACTGTAACTTTCAACTTGCTCGGCAGAGATCCTAAAAAAAATAAATAAATAAATAAATAAAATTAAAAAAAAAAAAAAGAAACCTAAACTTCAGATGCAATAAATAAACATTTAATTCAATAGCACATTTTTTTTGTTGTTGTTGTTACAAATTTTTATATTTTGTAATAGAATTATATTTGCAAGAATGTGTGTCTCACCTTAGGAACTGCAATAGGAACAACGTGGACTCAATAGGCCTGTGAAGTTCAAACTACTTTTATGCATCAAAAGGTCGAAGAAATAACACAAAGACAACGAATTTTCATCAAATGATCTGCAGCTGACTCCACCTGTACAAAAATACACACATTTTCAGAAAGGCCAAACTGTAAGACTGCATATGCACTGCATCATTTAATATCCTTTTTTGTAACAATCTTTCAAAACAAAAGACAACCTTATTTGGCACTTTTTCAAAAAATGTTGAATTTTAACAGGCAGTGACAATCCTAAAACATATAGGGCTAATTCAAATGAAATAACATTTAACTTCAAATTTACAAAACTTACATCAGTGAGGCAATTTTCATTACCATTTTTTTAATGTTAGTCTAATAAGATTATATTTACAAGAACGCTCTTGTCTCACCTTAGGACCTGGATTTGCAGGAACAACGTGGACTCGACAGGCCTATTAGGTTCAATGACTTTTCTGCACCGAATCATCGAAGAAAAGTACCCGTAACACAAAGAAAACAGATTGAACACGTATTTTCATTAAATAACCTGCAGCTTACTTTACGTATAGAAAACTACATGAAAAAGAAAACAAACAAACAAACAAAAAAAAACAGAAAGGCCTAACATACAGACTGCATGTGCGCTGCATCATTTAATATTCCCAAAAAGTATGCGTCCAAACAAAAGACAACCTTATCTATCACTTAAAAAAAAAAAAATGAATTTCAACTGGCAGTGACAATCCTAAAAACATAATGCCAATGAAATAACCTTTAACTTAAGATTTACGTAAACATTTAGCGTCAACGGAAGAATTTTCATTAAACAAAATCTATGTTCGTGTAAGGATTATGTTACAAAAATGTTCGTGTCTCACCTTGGGAACTGAAATTGCAGGAACAGCGTGGACAGATGGACCGGACAGGCCTGTTAAGTTCAGACTACTTTTATGCATCAAAACGTCGAAGAAAACTATCCATAACACAAAGAAAAAAGATAGAACACGCACTTTAACCACCCAGATAGCACACGTACGTCTGCAAGATGTCTGTTAAAGATCTCTTGATCTGGAAAGCATCTGCTGTGTACAAACGTCTGACAGACGTCTTTCAGATGTCAGTTTTACATACATTCTAAATCATAAACATCTTAAAAACATCTAATAGATGTCTATTTGACATCTGATAGGAAACGTCCAATAGATGTATTGCAGATGAGCAAACTACATCTTGCAGATGTCTTGCAGATGTAAATGCAGATGTCAAATAGACGTCTCCAAGATGTATGTGTGCTATCAGGGCAGATAACCTGCAGCTGACTACACGTATAGAAAAAACACACGACTTAATATGATTAAACATGTTCATGTGCGCTGCATCATTTAATATCCTAACGTTAGAGAAATTTAGATATGTTTGTACACTTTTAACTGATAGCTCTATTCTAAATATTCTGAAAAACTGTACACATTAACTGGAAAACCTAACGTGTGTGGATGGTGTGAGTGTAGCCGATACCAACTATAAACAGACGGCAACATTATTTGAAACAGCTGAATACTTGCATATGTTTGTAGCCATCCAAATAGTTCACCGTGAGAGCGCGAACTTCTGTGCATCTGTTTGAAACACGCCTGAGTGCACGTTCAGCGATGACGTCACTTTTTCGTAAAAAACCGCCACTAGAGGGCGTATGTTTGACATTAAAATATTTGATTATGGTTGAATCTATTTTTCAAGTTCCCTAAACTCTTAACTTTAGTGTAGTTGTAAAAACTAACAAAAAAAATTACTGTTAACTTAAATCTCTGATAGATGTTCAGTAAACTGAAAAATAATAGTTAGCTAAACTTTTTGGCACATTTTGAGTACCAGGTACTTTCCATTATAAGTTAGTTATACTGTTTGGGTTTACAGTGTATCTATCAAATGAATGAATACGCGAAATACATTTAACTTAAATAGCCTAATTAACAGATTAACAAAACGAAAGGAAAAGTCTTTGGTTCATGTGGCGCGGCGCTCTACGAAAGTTCACGACAAGAAAAACGAGATGACAGAAATAAAAGTAAACACACTGCAGTTTCGAATGATCTGTATGACCAATAATGACTGAGTATTTTTTGTTGTTGTTGTTGTTGTTGTTTGTTTCCGCTGTTCGATCGCGCCGGCGCATCACGCACACACATACAGCAATGCAAACGTTGCAGCCTGTTTATTATCACAGTAAAGTCAACAAACATATACACTGATTAATTCAAATAGTGCGTACTGCGTACAATCCGTGCCGTTCAGCCTGAGGTCGGGCCAAACATATATTTGCTCATGTGAGGATGTTTTTACCCGCGTTAAGTACAAAGCCTGGTTTACAAATAAATAGTTTAACATTCAAATACATCGCGAATATGGGCACATTTAATTGGATTCATGCCGAATGAGAGAGGTAGGCTGCGTGAGAACAACGCGTTTGCTTTCAGTTTCGCTTTAAATTAGCCTAATTCGTTTTGGCTTGTTTATATATTTCATTCTTGTTTTGTTCCGAAAACCGTTCAATAATCTATAGGCTAAGTATTGTGTTTTTTGTTTGTACATTATAACATTTCGCTTTATTTACCGGCGTTATTTGTAAATGTAATAATTTTGTGCTTATGTGTTTAACCTAAACTACAACGTACATACAGGTATAGCCTATCTAAATGTGATTTTATAATATTATGCTATATTGACCTACCTCATTACCCTCCACTGGATGTATAATGAGCAGCAATAAACCACATGTTGGTATTTTATAATGCCTAGTCATACTTCTGTGGATATTTTGGTGAAAGTAACTTAAAAGTAGGGTAACACATTACAATTCAGATACAGTAATATTGTAATGTAACTACTTATGTATAAAAGACAGTAACTAGTAATATATAATGTATTACATTTTGGAAGTAACACTGTTTAATACACACTGTACTACTTAAAACACACTAACAATGATTATACACACATAAAATAAATTATTTACATAGAGCAGGGGTGCCCAAACTCAGTCCTGGAGAGCCGGTGTCCTTCGGAGTTTAGCTCCAACTTGCCTCAACACACCTGCCGGGACGTTCCTAGTATGCCTAGCAATAGCTTGATTAGCTGGTTCAGGTGTGTCTAATTGGGGTTGGAGATAAACTCTGCAGGACACAGGCCCTCCAGGACCAAGTTTGGACCCCTGACATAGAGAGAAAAAAAAATACTGGGGCTTACGGTTTGGTCTGCTTGATCACTTTAAGGTGGAGAATGCAGATTTTTGGATGTTCTAACACTTACAATAAGGTTTTGAGCCCCTAACAAGCTTCTCTAGACTGTTTTAAAATCTGTTTTAATTGGTCTTATTTCATCCTCAATGAGGAGAATTTGGTGTTAATCAAAATATGTTAAATGTGTTCATAATGTTAACTAACACTCTTCCTTGATTTTCAGTCAAAAAAAAAGTTATTTCATAACTTATTTATTTCATGTTGTGTCATTTGCTTTCTTGTTTTTCTCTCAGTAAAAAGATCCTATAGTAGCTGTTGGTTGTGCTTCAGGTGTTTCTGCTGCTGTACAAGATGAAATCAAGATAAGGTCAGTGATGGTGGGAGAATCTTTTACTTTAGCCCCTCGTGTAACAGAAAAAACAAATAATTTGATAACATGGTATTTCAATGATACTCTCATTGCTGAAATCACTGGAGATCAGAGTGAGATTGTTACAAATTACTATTATTGGAGAGTCAGAGACAGACTGAAGTTGGATTATCAGACTGGATCTCTGACCATCACAAACAGCAGAACCACAGACTCTGGAGATTATAAACTAGAGATCAGCAGCAGCGTATTCATCATCATCAGGAGTTTCAGTGTTACTGTCACTGGTGAGTATCATTGAGTCATTCAGTGCACTAATGCAGCTGGACAAGTTTAAGAAAACAGTTTAAAAAGTTTACATTTTACCTGTTTACCTTATTCACATATTCTTGACAACTTATTTACATTATGTGATGTTTCTTTTATAAGCTGTGTACATTTTGGGCCTTTTTTTTTAGAAGACAAATATGGTTTTATCTGCCCGCTTCAACGGGCAGCCAAGGAGATGGCGAAGGCTTACACGGCTTCTGGACAAGCTGCGTCCGCCCTGCATGACATGGCGATCCTGCAGGTCTACCAAACCAAGGTGTTGAAAGATCTGCATGAGGGTGTTCCCGACCCAGAGCTGTTGCAGGAACTGCATTCTGTGACCGACTATGCTCTCCGAGCTACGAAGGTCATGGCGCAGGCTCTAGGGAGGGCGATATCCAGGAGTGCTAAACCTGGCCGAGATGCGAGATGCTGAGAAGGCTCGCTTCCTTGACAGTCCCATCTCCCAGGTTGGTCTCTTTGGCGACACCGTAGAAGAATTTGCCCAGCAGTTCTCCACAGTGAAAAAGCAGACGGTGGCCATTAAACACATCCTGCCTTGGCGAGCGCCAGCCCAGCCCCCCAAGCCAGCAGCCTCCACCTGCTCAGAGCCAAGGGAGGCCCCCTGCCAGGACAGCTCAGGCCCATCCACAGGCTATAAGGAACGCTCATCAGGCTTCAAAGCATTCCTGTGATGGACAGCCTAGAGGAGAGGGACCAGCTGACCTGCCAGGATCCACACTTGACGAGAGGACGAGCGTTGGATTCGGCTGTCTGCCACCTGGCCACCACATGGTCAATAAAAAAGCAATTTCCTTTTTCTCTGGGCCTTATTCACAGTGTTTCCAACCCTCAAACTGGATGCTGTTTTCCTCATCCAGAACATGTCTCGGCACTCCTCTTGTGTTCCTTCATGTTCTGAAACATTGAATTCGTTCAGACGATCTTCCTGGCATGGAAGGTCCTCTGACAGGTTCTTACCGAACAAATTCAGCGAGCATAACACGCAGTGGTCCTTGGGGCTTTTCACCTCCAGCCACAGGATGTTTTGCTCCAACCAGCCTCAATCCCCCCACTCCCTAGCAGAGAGTTTTCTAGATTGGCTGAACCTCCCCAGTCCCTCTTGCTGGCTTCTCAGGACCATTCGACTCAGCTATGCAATTCAGTTCGCAAGACACCCGCCCAAGTACCACGGCATTCTCTTCACCTCAGTCTGAGGCGAGAATGCTGCGGTCCTCCAGGCGGAGATCGCAGTTCTTCTGGTGAAAGATGCGATAGAGAATGTCCCCCTTAGACGAAATGAAGAAGAGGTTTTACAACCCAGTTTTACCCAAGAAGGGTGGTGAGCTCAGACCAATCCTAGATCTAAGAGTTTTGAATTAGTCACTTCACAAGCTCCCATTCAAAATGTTAACTCTCAAACACATTTTCACGTGTGTTCATGATTGGTTTGTGGCAATAGACCTGAAGGACGTGTACTTTCATTTCCAAGACACAGACTGTTCCTGCAATTTGCCTTCGAAGGTCGAGCTTATCAGTACAAGGTTCTCCCCTTCGGCCTATCCCTGTTGCCCAAAGGTCGCGGAGGCTGCCCTTGCCCCTCTCAGGGAAGTGGGCATTTGCATTCTCAATTATCTCGATGACTGGCTTATTCTAACACACTCACGAGATTTGGTTTGCACTCACAGGGATGTGGTTCTCAACCACCTGACCCGTTTGGGACTTCAGGACAACTGGGAAAAGAGCAAACTCTCCTGGACACAGAGTATCTCTGAACTGGACTGAACTGGACTCGGTCACTATGACTGCACGTCTTTCCCAAGATTGTGCACAGTCAGTGCTGAGGTGCATGAGAGCTGGGCTTGATGCATATGAGACCGCTGCAGCACTGGCTTCATATCCGAGTCCTGAGATGGGCATGGCGTCAGGGCACATACTGTGTGAACATCACACCCTCGTGTCGCAAAACCTTCAGCCCTTGGGAAGACATTTTGTTCTTACGGGCGGGGGTGCCCTTGGAACGAGTGTCCAGACGCATTGTCGTCACAACAGATGCTTCCAAGACAGACTGGGGCACCATGTGTAATGGGCATGCAGCCTCGGGGGTCTGGACAGGCCTTTGGCTGCTTTCGAATATCAACTGCCTGGAGTTGCTGACATTGCTTCTGGCCTTGGAGAGGTTCTGACCCTTGATTCAGGGCAAGCATGTGTTGATCCGAACAGACAATTGAGAACTGCTGGCCTATGCCTAGAAATAGGCCTGTACTGTTCCCTTGATTAGTACCTCTTTACAATAAGATCCAGCACATCCAAGCTCTCTGTGGATCATGGCTTCAGGAATAGGATGCAACCAAGAAGATGCTAAGAGAATCCTATAGAAATGGCTAATTCTTATTTAGGGATAACTGGTATCACCAAAATGATTCCCGAAAGCATCATGAGCCTAAGTATATTATAGGGGCCATCAGTTGCAGTAGTTTCTACAGTCTGTTTATGCTTATTGTGGTTTTGGACAATCACTGCACTGGATAAAACTTTTTTCTATGAAAAGTCTATAAAAATACTTGGTTCTATTATTGAACAAACATTTGTATAGGAAAAATATGAATCAGGATTTGCGTTATATGACATTCATTATGACGATGATCATGAGACTTATGTATGTTTGTCTGATGAGTGAATGTGTAAATCAATGATGTTCTTCTGCTGTTTGTTTGCATGTGCTACATTATCAATCCTGAATCCAGACAAACTTTTATGTGGTTTGTAGAAAACATTTTCACAGCACTTTCCTATTGTAAAAATAGCTTTGTTTTCATTACTTCTTCAGGTTTTTTCGGTGTTGGAATAAATGGCAAGTCAGCGTTTGTGATGGAGGGAGATTCAGTCACTCTGAAAAATGATGTTACAACAAACCAACAACACAGAAGTAATTGGTATTTTCAGTACAGTACTGGTACTTATCAGATCAGCAGTGAAAAGACCTTCAGTGATACTGTACATGAAGATTATCATCAGGTCATCAGTGAAAAGATCTTCAGTGTTACAGTACATGGTGAGTCATTATGTTAAAAAAGTGATTAATATATTTAGAGATGTTTTTATTTATAGTGACGTTCAGAGGTGTTTTTCCTCTTCACATGTACATTAATTCACATACAGTACTGTATGTAGATAATTTCTAAAAAACACTTCTAATGTTTCTAAGTGGAATTTGTAGATTTAACTACACATTTAGTTCCCTATGATTTTAACCTTTTTTTTTTTTACGTTGGTGTGTGTTTGTTTTTAACATTTTTGATCTGAAGTTGAAAATTTCTCAAACAAAATCTGATAATATTTTCTTATGATCTGTCTTAATGCTTGTCACAATGTAAATGCATTTGACTAAAATTCCACATAATATTTCAATGCAAAAAATGTTTTGCAAATGTGTTTTTTTCAGACTCAAAATAAATTGAGAGCACGAAAATGTCTTTCATATCCACAGTTCTTTCATGTTGTTTTGTTTTTAGCAAAAAGTTCCTTCAGTCAATTGTTGGTTTGTGTTTCAGATGTTTCTGTTGCTGAACGAGACCAAATGAAGAGCAAGTCTCTGAAACATGGAGAATCTGTTACTTTAGATCCTGGTGTAATAACAAACCCAAATGATGTAATGACATGGTATTTTAATGACACTCTCATTGCTGAAATCACTGGAGATCAGAGTAAGATTGTTACAAATCACTCTTATTGGAGAGTCAGAGACAGACTGAAGCTTATCAAGGATTATCAGACTGGATCTCTGACCATCACAAACAGCAGAATCACAGACTCTGGAGATTATCAACTACAGATCAGCAGCAGCAGATTCAACATCATCAGGAGTTTCAGTGTTACTGTCACTGGTGAGTATCACTGAGTCATTCAGTGCACTAATGCAGCTGGACAAGTTTAGGAAAACAGTTTAAAAAGTTTACATTTTATCCGTTTAGTTTTGGTCAAGGAGGAATGAATCACAGGAAGCTTTGTATTAAATCATGGCTGGTGAGCCAGTAGAAATTAAGATGGCACTGATAAATGCTAGATCGTTGGTGAACAAGACATTTATTTGATTTAGACTTGGTTGCCAGCTGAGAATGTGAGTCTTATGAACTTGTGCCTTTAAACTATATAGTTTTAAAGTGCCCAAGAACAACTGTGAAGGGAGGCTGCTTAGCGTTCTTAAAAGATGCTTCAGTTGTCAGAATTTAAAATCTGAGACTTTCTCCAGTTTCAAGGTACTGTTGTTTCAACAACAAAAACTGATTGCTGTTGAATACCATCCTCAAAAACAGAGGTCTGTGTGGGCTTTAAACTAAAGCCTGAACCCGGCCCAACTCGACGAGGCACTGTTAAATTTAGAGCCCAAACCCAAAATTAATTTTCACAACCAAAATTTTTTGAAAAATGCTGTATTTCATGATGCATGCAACGATCAGTGAAAAAAATAAAAAAATAAATAAATTAAATTAAACAGTTTGCTAAAGGCTCACAGCCTCAAAAGGTAAAAAAAAAGGTACATGTACAATTTTTATTTAAATTTAATAAACAACAGTAAATATAAATTCAATAAACAACAGTCTCTAGTTGCTAGTCTTAAGTCCTAGTCTTAAGTATTTTATTTTTGCCAGTTCTTGCTGCCTACATAATACTAGACCTTCCCAATGTGCATATGTCACAGACAGTCTTGTGAACATGTGTCATTGTCTGTTAATTTGCATTAGAAGGAGAAAAATCCTGAAATGTTTTCTTCAGAAACTTCATTTCTCTTTGGCTGATGAATCTAAATCATCTTGAAGCCTGGGGAAGAGTAAATAGTCAGGAAGTTTTCATTTTGAGTCAACTATTTCTTTAAGTTGTATAAAAAGTTCTATAAGATCATTTTACTGTTTGTTTGGATGTGTTACATTATCAGTTGTGAAATACCTCTCTACCCACAATATTAACTGCTTCTTTTTTTCTTCAGTTTTTCTTGGTGTTAGTGCAGATGGAGGGTCAGTGTCTGTGATGGAAGGAGATTCTGTCACTCTACACACTGGTGTTGAAACAAACCAACGAGATGTAGTAAGATGGTATTTTAATGACTTCCTCATCGCTCAAATTACTGGATACCGGAAAAAGATCTGTACAGGTGTTCAGTGTCAACATCAGAATAATTGGAGATTAGAAGACAGACTGACGCTGGATCATCAGACTGGATCTCTAACCATCACAAACATCAGAACCACAGACTCTGGAGTTTATGAACTAAAGATTGTCAGCCGAACAAGAATAATCAGTGAAAATAGCTTCAATGTTACTGTACATGGTAAGTCATTATGTTTAAAAGCAAGCCATGTACATTTAAATCACATTATTAATATTTGTAGTGTTTTTTTTTTTTGTTGTTTTTTTTAAGCGACATTCAGATGTGTTTTTTTTTTTTTTTTTTTTTTTATCTTGTATTGAAATTGTACATTTACGTTTATTCATTTAGCAGACACTTTTATCCAAATTGACTTTTGACAATTGGAGAATACATCAAGTGATTCATTTTAAAGACGCAAATAATCACAGTGTGTGCTCGTAATACCAAGTATCAGACATTTTTCAAATAAGTACAAGCTAGACAACTAAAGAGCAGCAAAGGGATTTTTATTTTTAGGATGAAGTCAAATGGTGCTGAAAGAGATGAGTTTTCAGTTGTCGCCTATAACAAGTAATGGTCTTTTGTTATTCTAAATGTATGGCCCATTTGGTTTACACCTTTACAGACAGTTCCTGTTGATTGTCTCTGGGGCACAGTCACAATGTAAATGCGTCTGACTAAAATTTCACATAATATTTCAATGCAAAAAATGTTTTGCAAATGTGGACAAATGTGTTTTTTCAGACTCTAAGTAAATAAAGGGTATGAAAATGTCTTTCATATCCACAGTTCTTTCATGTTGTTTAGTTGGTTTTGTTTTTAGCAAAAAGTTGTTTCAGTCAGTTGTTGGTTTGTGTTTCAGATGTTCCTGTTGCTGAACGAGACCAAATGAAGAGCAAGTCTCTGAGACATGGAGAATCTGTTACTTTAGATCCTGGTGTAATAACAAACCCAAATGATGTAATGACATGGCATTTTAATGACACTCTCTTTGCTGAAATCACTGGAGATCAGAGTAACATTATTACAAATCACTCTTATTGGAGAGTCAGAGACGGACTGAAGCTGGATCATCATACTGGATCTCTGACCATCACAAACAGCAGAATCACGGACTCTGGAGATTATCAACTACAGATCAGCAGCAGCAGATTCAACATCATCAGAAGTTTCAGTGTTACTGTCACTGGTGAGTATCATTGAGTCATTTAGTGCACTAATGCTCCTGGACAAGTTTAAGAAAACACTTTAAAAAGTTTACATTTTACCCATTTAGTTTTTGTCAAGGAGGAATAAATCACAGGAAGCTTTGTATTAAATCATGGCTGGTGAACCAGTAGAAACTAAGGTGGCACTGATAAATGCTAGATCGTTGGTGAACAAGACATTTATTTGATTTAGACTTGGTTGCCAGCTGAGAATGTGAATCCTTTCTTTGAACTTGTGCCTTCTGTCACGCGGAGTGAGAGACGTGAGGCGAGCGGATCCATATGCGAGCTTTTATTGAAACTACTAGACAAAGACATAGTCGTACAGGCAGGGTCGAGACGGGAGCAGACAGGAATATCACAGGCAGTAGGAGAGAACAATCCAATAAACGAGAGCGAGAGTCCAAAAGGCAGGCGGCTAGACAGTCCAGACAAGAGAACCAGGCGGGAGAACAAAACCAGGAACCAGGAACGAGGAAACTAGGAAACGCTAACAATTACAACAATACAATAATTCAACCAACCGTGAAGTGCACTGAGGAGGACCGGGGGTTTTATAGAACGCCTGATTGGTCACGGGGGCTGACGCAATCAGAGCGGTGGAGGACGGGAGATGCAGTCCGAGATGCAAAGTGACAGTCAGAGTGTGTAGGTGAGGCGAGAGAGACATCTGGTGGTGAGTGGACAACGGGACACCGACCAGATTCGTGACACCTTCAAACTGTATGTTTTTAAAGTGCCCAAGAACAACTGTGAAGGGAGGCTGCTTAGCGTTCTTAAAAGATGCTTCAGTTGTCAAAATTTAAAATCTGAGACTTTCTCCAGTTTCAAGGTACTGTTGTTTCAACAACAAAAACTGATTGCTGTTGAATACTATCCTTCAAATAGAGGTCTGTGTGGGCTTTATACTGAACCCGGCCCAAACTTAATATCGTCTGACCCAACCCAACTCGATGCGGCAAATTGGTTTTCACAACCACAGTTTTTTTGAAAAGTGCTGTATTTCACGATTGCATGCAACGGTCAGGGAAAAAAAATCAAAGAAACAGTTTGTTAAAGGCTCACAGCCAGTTCAACACACAGGGCAAAAAAAAAACAAAAAACATTTACAATTTTTATTTAAATTTAATGAACAACAGGTGAAAAAAAAGAGTTCAAAAAAATTCTATAAGATCCTTTTACTGATTGTATGGATGTGTTACATTATCAATTGTGAAATATTTCTCTACCCACAATCTTTATTAACTGTTACTTTTTTCTTCAGCTTTTTTTGGTGTTAGTGCAGATGGAGAGTCAGTGTCTGTGATGGAAGGAGATTTTGTCACTCTACACACTGGTGTTGAAACGAACCAACAAGATGTAGTAAAATGGTATTTTAAAGCCTTCCGCATCACTGAAATTATTCCATACTGGATCATAGTATGATCTGTAGAGGTGTTCATTGTCATTATCAGGATAATGGGAGATTCAAAGACAGACTGACACTGGATCATCAGACTGGATCTCTGACCATCACAAACATTAGCACCACAGACTCTGGAGTTTATGAACTAAATATTGTCAGCAGAACAGGAGGAAACAGTGAAAATAGCTTCAGTGTTACTGTACATGGTAAGTCATTATGTTTAAAAGCAAGTCATGTACATTTAAATCACATTATTAATATCTGTAGTGTTTTTTTTTTTTACAGTGACATTCAGATGTGTGTGTTTTTTTATATATATATATATCTTGTATTGAAATTACATGTACATTTACATTTATTTATTTAGCAGACACTTTCATCCAAAGCTACTTACAGTTGTGGAATACATCAAGTGATTCATTTTAAAGAGGCAAATAATCACAGCATGTGCTTGTAATACCAAGTTTCAGGCATTTTTCAAATAAGTACAAGCTAGACAACTAAAGAGCAGCAAGTTTTTTTTTGGATGAAGTCAAATGGTGCTGAAAGAGATGAGTTTTCACCTGTCAGGGAATCAGCATTCTGGATAGGGGTTGGAAGATCATTTCACCAGCCAGGAACAGTGATATCCTTTGATCATTTATGGCACTCCAATTTTCCTGTTAAATTGGGGTAGAATTAAATGAATGGCAAAACTCAGCATTTTGTTCACGTACCGTCTCCGTCACCTCACGTACCACCAGGGGTACACGTACCCCAGTTTGAGAACCAGGTGTAGCAGATCTACAACAGCGATGTTAGCTTGTCAGTCTTCAAGCATCTTAACCCGTGTAAAGGTCCTAGCTTCTCCCTGAGTTCTCCAAGGCTTGTACATAGCTTCTCTCATAGTTCTGTCTCCTCTGTTCCCGAGGAGTAATGTTCTTTTGTTCTTTTGTTGTTCGTTTACCCCTTCACAGACAATTCCTGTTGATTGCCTCAGGGGCACAGTCACAATGTAAATGCATCTGACTAAAATTACACATAATATTTCAATGGAAAAAAAAAAAAAAAAACATTTGTTTTGCAAATTTACTGAAAGTAAATAAAGGGCATGAAAATGTATTTCATATCCACAGTTCTTTCATGTTGTTTAGTTGGTTTTGTTTTTAGCGAAAAATTCCTTCAGTCAGTTGTTGGTTTGTGTTTCAGATGTTCCTGTTGCTGAACGAGACCAAATGAAGAGCAAGTCTCTGAGACACGGAGAATCTGTTACTTTAGATTCTGGTGTAATAACAAACCCAAATCATGTAATGACATGGCATTTTAATGATACTCTCATTGCTGAAATCACTGGAGATCAGAGTAAGATTGTTACAAATTATTGGAGAGTCAGAGACGAACTGAAGCTGGATCATCAGACTGGATCTCTGACCATCACAAACAGCAGAACCACGGACTCTGGAGATTATCAACTACAGATCAACAGCAGCAGATTCAACATCATCAGGAGTTTCAGTGTTACTGTCACTGGTGAGTGTCATTGAGTCATTCAGTGCACTAATGCAGCTGGACAAGTTAAACTGCCCATGAACAACTGTGAAGGGAGGCTGTTTAGCGTTCTTAAAAGATGCTTCAGTTGTTAAAATTTAAAATCTGATCTGAGACTTTCTCCAGTTTCAAGGTACTGTTGTTTCAACAACAAAAACTGATTGCTCTTGAACACTATCCTCCAAATAGAGGTCTGTGTGGGCTTTAAACTGAAGCCTGAACCCGGCCCAAACTTAATATGAGGCACTGTTAAATTTAGAGCCCAAACCAAATGATATTGGTTTTCACAACCACCCATTTTTTTTTTTTTTTTAATGCTGTATTTCAAGATTGCATGCAACGGTCAGTGAAAAGAAAAAAAAAAAAAAAAAATCAAAGAAACAGTTTATTAAAGGCTCACAGCCAGCCACACAAGGCAAACAAAAAAAATGTACATTTACAGTTTTTATTTAAATTTAATGAACAACAGGTGCAACAGTCACATAAATTCCGCCACAGTTTTTTAGTGGTTGTGTAAAGGGACTCCAGGGAAGCGTGTAAGATCCAGATGCGAGCTTTTATTGAACACAACGTAGTCAGACAGGCAGGGTTGATCTCCAAACAAACAGTAATATCCAGGGCAAAAACAATAACGAAATCCAGAAAACAGGCAGAAGGTCAAAATACCAAGAGAGCAGTCCGAAAGTAACAAATAAACAAGGCAATGGAACAAGGCAAAACTATGGCAATGAAACAAGGTATAACTATGACTATGAGACAAAACAAAACCATGGAAATCACAAAACAAGACAATGAAACAGGTGTAAGAAAAAGTGAAGAGGATGTAGAAGATCTTGATGAAGATGTTTATTGCAGCATAGCAGTGGCAAAGTACATGTTGTACCTTGCGTTCAACAAAGTCGGAATGAACCCAGAACATCCTTAGCTCAAACCTTTTACACAGTTACAGTTAACTACCCTTAATGTAAATGAAGTTGCTCCTTTCATAACAGCTGTGGTCTGTATGTTAATCATGTTCTGACACCTCTTTGTCTGAGATGGTTCTCAGTATCCCACACCCGCTTCCATGCTACAATGGGTCACCTTTTGCTCAGGACGTAATCATCCTAAATGGTCTATAAACAACATAACTGTTGACTTTCTTCTTCTCTATAATAATTAAGCCATTTTGGGAAATGAGCATGATTAAACATATATTGTGGAGTGGAATCTGGGTTGAGGCAGACTATAATTTCTTACACAGGGAAAACGCTTGGTAGAGTCCGCACAGGCAAAACAATACTTCACGGGGCCTGTTTGGTGTAGGCCTCCTTAAATGGCCACCAAGCAGGAAGTAACCCATGAAGCAGCAGAGGGAGCGGTAACAGAGAGTCAATGGGTGAGGGCTCCTTCTGCTGGCGTGGCGTTACAGGTTGTAACAACAAGATCATAATTCTTCCTTGTAAACTGTAAGAAGTTTTCATGATTGCCGTATTAGTATATTTCAATCACTTGTGTGCTGTTTGCCACTAGATCAGACACAAGAGCAGAACACGTTTCATTTTAAATATGGGTCATTCTATGGCAATGTCCATTTTTCTTTAGGTTTACAATTTCTTTATATTTTAAAATGAAAAAAATAATAATAATAATAATAAAACTCTGTTTATTATTAGGAAAAAAAAAAATCATTAAGCTGTCATATGATTATATTCATAAAGTCAAAAGGTAATCTAATTTTAAATGTAAATAAATACATTTTAAGACATCTTGCTGTACCAAAAGTGGACATTTCTGTATAATGACCCACATAGCCTATACAAGAAAAAATGTAACCCAGCTAGCATGCTTTTAATAGCTTTTAATGCACAGCAAAAGGTAAAAATTACAGTCATTTTCATCAGTTATGGCTCGTTCTAGCATTTTGACTGCTTTAAATCAGACACAGAGATGAAGTGCGATAAGATCACATTTATAATGAATTAGCCACAGAGAGGGGGATGAAAGTTGTGTATGTGAATTACCTGCATCTGTGCTTTTCTCTCTCTCTACAAATAATGAAGCTGAGTTTAGTTGTTTCTGTGTGTGTGCTACGCGATCTATGATTGATGTGATTGAACTTAATGGAGGTCAGGGACGCTGAGGAAATGGTTTTCCTTAACTCCCTGGCCCTGCCTGCTTGCCTGCCACCTGTTTCAATCAGGCATCCAACTGGGACTGACCTCCAGAAGGAAGGTGGTCACGACAGATGCTTCCATGTAGGGAATGATTAGGTCCATCTTCAGGGTGGACCACTTCAGGCTCGTCACCTCTGAAGACAGCTATCACTGCCCAATCTATTTCTTGAAGCAATGAGATGCTCTGGTCCATGACTGACCCAGTGCCTGCTTATAAGACCATCCCCCATTTAAACTGCTTCCTCACGTCATCAGGCGGGTCAGGAAAATGAGATGCTTGCTCCTCTTCATGACCCTGTTCTGGAAAAAACAGATTTGGTCCCATGTGTTAACATTTTTACAGGAGCTGTTAGATAAGGGGCGCTCTGATCTGTTCAGACAGTCAGAGCAACACTTTGTGAGGCTGCTCAAAAGGGCTGCCTTTTACAAAGCGAAGATTATCTCACTCGATAGTGGATGCTGTAGCCCTGGCTTATGCTGTAGCTGGCCTGCAGTGCCCCAAACGTGTAAGGGCCCATTTCATCAGAGGAATGGCCTCCTCCAGGGCATGATCTAGCTTAATTTGTATTTGTGAGATTTGAGCGGCTGGCAACTGGTCGTCGTCATCCACTTTTACTAAATTTTACAATTTGGATTCTATCTGCTTAATCTATGTTTTCCCCCTCTGTCAGTGGAAGGGCAGTAGTAATAGACCTCAGTTTAGCTTGGGGTCTCCTATAGCTTAGACTATGGGCACTGCACTGTTAGATGCGTTTCCCGTTGTCAATGACGCAACTATAGGGAATGCACCAGTTATTAACATAGAACTCAGTTCTCTGAGATAAGGGAACAAGCGTTGCGTAGCTTGCAATGCCATAAGCTGCACACAAATTGATGACTGTCACTTCAGACAAATTGTTTCTGATTATATGTTGCTCTGAGCCAGCTTATATAGTCATCAGCTCCCCCCCTTTGCTGGCCGAAAGTGCCAGTGGTTTGTGCAGCTACACAAATGTTATCAAATCAGGCTTCAGTATCAGAGTAAATAGGGAGTCACCCATAGCATCGACACAAGATTTGTTCCCTTATCTCAGGAAACCGGGGTTACGTTAGTAACTGGAGCTTTAGCTACAAACTCAAGCCGACCCAAACCCAAAGCTATTCATTAAACATTAACCTGAACCCACCCCGAAACCTGTAAAGTCGTAAAGAAATTATGATTGGCTACTTTTAAATTTCCTAACATTAGAAGGAAATACAATAATATCAAAACACTAAAACTGGATCAGTTTTAAAAAGTATGTTGGTTTTCTTTTTATTTTTTTTTTTTTTTTTCTTTTTATTAACAGAGGTGGGAATTTCTGTAATCACCCAGAACACACACCCCAGCTACTGCATAGCAAAAGCCTAGCAACCACCCAGAATATCCTAGCAAACAACTAGAACATCTAACTGACCAAACTATTTGTTTTTTAAACAGGCCTTTAAGACAAGACAGCATAAATTTGTCTTTACAGGTATTCTTAAATGAAATACAGATGACTTTCCTGGCCAATAAACTCTAATGAGATCAAAAACACTATAACAAAAAATTAGGCTTCAGGAATTATTTTTGCCGCTCAATGTCTATTACAGTATACAACATAAATTAAATGACAGATACAGATGTATAACTCAGCAATGAACTTTTGTGAAGAAAAAACAATAATTTTACTAATGTAAAGTAATCTTGCAGTAGATGAAACACACTACAAAAGAATTGTAGAATACAATACAGAACAGTAAAAAATAAAATAAATAAATTCAGCATCCTCTGCACATTTGGCCAAATTTAATTACAGTATACAGTACTATAGTAGTTTCTTGGTCTTGGTAATAGTGCCTTGTTACACTGGCATACCAGTCTCACAGCTCCAAAAAGTGTTTCCCAAAATAGAGCAATATGTCAGCAATGGATGCTGCACATTACCTAGTGACCTGCACTGTGGTCCTGTGGGAGTCACTTAACTGTGCAGCAATTGAACCAGTACCTTTGGTTTGGTCAAAGCAGTGCCATTGCTCAGTACAGTGACGAAGTGGTGCTCCATCTGTGTGCTTTTGTAACTTTTCTAAAATATTCTTTCAGTCATGTACTTGATTTGCAATAAAAGCAGGATCTCTGTATGCATCACTAAAACTGTGCTGAAACAATCTACATGGGAAGCAGTTCTAAGTTTTTGTCTGATATTGGGACACATATATTGGATGAGTAAGGGTTGATGTTTAGATCGTTGCAGCATGATGCAGTTTATGATATGTCCATTATGTCAACTTGCTAAATTGGTTGCCAGCTCAAAATTATCCTATGTTAGTGTAATGTATTTACTAAGCACATTATAATGCCACATTTTTAGGTGAGTGCTGGATATGGGTGTTATAATATATTTTTTAAATGAATTCATTTCTATTTAATATGAACAAAATGCAATAAAAACAAAATATATTATACTCATATTGCTTTCAGTTATTAAATAAAATAAATAAATAAATAAATAAAAGAGCCAGCGATGCTCATGATTTTGATTTGGGGTAGAAATTACTGATCCTAGACCATCAGTTATGAGCAGCTTTTCTCTCAATAAACAACTGTCTCTAGTTGCTGGTCTTAAGTCCTAGTCTTAAGTATATTATTCTTGTTCTTGCTGCCTACATAATACTAGACCTTCCCAATGTGCATATGTCACAGACAGTCTTGTGAACACGTATCATTGTCTGTTAATTTGCATTAGAAGGAGAAAAATCCTGAAATGTTTTCCTCAGAAACTTCATTTTTCTTTGGCGGAAGAATCTAAATCATCTTGAAGCCTGGGGAAGAGTAAATAGTCAGGAAATTTTCATTTTGAGTCGTCTATTTCTTTAAGTTGTATAAAAAGTTCTATAAGATCCTTTTACTGTTTGAATGGATGTGTTACATTATCAATTGTGAAATATTTCTCTACCCACAATATTTATTAACTGTTACTTTTTTCTTCAGTTTTTCTTGGTGTTAGTGCAGATGGAGAGTCAGTGTCTGTGATGGAAGGAGATTCTGTCACTCTACACACTGGTGTTGAAACAAACCAACGAGATGTAGTAAGATGGTATTTTAATGACTTCCTCATCGCTCAAATTACTGGATACCGGAGAAAGATCTGTACAGGTGTTCGGTGTCATTATCAGGATAATGAGAGAGTCGAAGACAGACTGACAATGGATCATCAGACTGGTTCTCTGACCATCACAAACATCAGAACCACAGACTCTGGAGTTTATAAACTAAGGATTTTCAGCCAAACAAGAAGAACCAGTGCAAACAGCTTCAATGTTACTGTACATGGTAAGTCATTATGTTTAAAAGCAAGCCATGTACATTTAAATCACATTATTAATATTTGTATTGAAATTACATGTACATTTACGTTTATTCATTTAGCAGACACTTTTATCCAAAGCTACTTACAGTTGGGGAGTACATCGAGTGATTCATTTTAAAGAGGCAAATAATCACAGCATGTGCTCGTAATACCAAGTTTCAGGCATTTTTTCAAATAAGTACAAGCTAGACAACTAAAGAGCAGCAAATGGATTTTTTTTTTCTTTTTTCAAATGGCCAAATGGTGCTGAAAGAGATGAGAGAGATATAGGTGGGGAGATCATTTCATCAGCCAGGAACGGTGAATGGAAATGTTCTGGTGATTTTGTGCCTCTCTGTGTTAGTACCACAAAAGATGAGGTATTTTGATATTATTTGGCTGTTTACAGCACTCCAATTTTCCTGTTTCAATTTCAAAAGCTTCATTGTCTACCTCCAATGGGGTAGAAAATTGTCTTTAGACAAATGGCTCAGCACACAAAACAATACAAATAGTCCTCACAACAATAATTTACTTTAAAAGGAAAGAAAAAAAAAACATTCATTCTAAACATTCAGGTTAAAAACCTATTTAAAATACAAATGGCAGCTGGGATAAACATCTTCTTATACTTGGCCCTTTTCACTAAAGGCACTTTATAGATGGAAGTAATTGAAAGGAACTATAGAAAAGGAACAGAGGATGAGAAGAGTTTCCCACAATAACAGAGGCTTTCCTTTTTAGTGCCATATTAAAAAAGATCAGTGAGAGGTGATTTTCTCTCACCAATAATTTTACTTGCCACATTTATAATCTTTACAAGTCTGTTTTTGCTTTTAACAGAGAGATAGTTAAACCAGGACACAATATTAAAAGTGAGAACAGATTCAATATTGAAACTCCTCAGTTTTCTCAATAAGCCTAAATGTTGATAAACCTTTTTAAAAACACTGTCTGAATGCTTATCGAATAAAAATTGGGATTACAATACTTGTACATTGTTAGCCCCACAACACATTTCTTTAGTTTTACTAATATTAAGCTGCAAAGAACTCTACTCTGTCCAAAATGTAATAAATTAAAAAAAAAAAGTTAAGGTATTATCTAATAACTGCATATATCCTTTATACGACCCACCAATGCCATGTCATCTGCATATTTTATAAGCGTCAAGTTATCATTATCACAAGTCATTTCATTTGTGTAAATAGAAAATAAAATTGGTGATTCAATTCAGTAGCAAAACAGGCAGAATTAGGACACTGAATAATATGTTGCTTCTGATTCCTCCCCATCATAGTATTTAAACTTTTCCTCAACCTTCCGTTTATACTGCAATTTAGCCTCCTTAGTTTTTTTGCTTCAATTCTTTTTGCAAAAGTTTAACAGCATGTTTATCTCTATTTAAAAAAGCTATTTTTTAAAGATTAAAACAGTGTTTAAGATCCTTTGTAACCCAAGGTTTGTTATTTGGGTAACATTTTACATGTTCTACAGGAATAACACTGTGTACACAAAAATCCACATACCCAGATACAGAAGCATTCAACATATCAACATTGTTACCACAGTCCTTTATTAAAAACACATTCCAGTCTGTAACTTCAAAACATCCTTTTAATGTCTCAAAGGAATCAGAGTCCCAAACCTGAAAAGACCTGAATTGCACTTTCTCAGTCTTTAGTTTTTGCTTATACCGAGGAAAGAGAAGAACAGTGTTATGATTGGATCGGCCAAGACGGGGGACGTACCTTAGAGATGTAAGCACCAGGTATATTTCCATAACACAGATCCAATGTTCTATCCAGCCTACACTGTAAAAAAAAAAAAATAAATAAAAAAAAAAAACACAATTTGTTGAGTCAGCTTAAAATAATTTGTTACCCTGCTGCCTTACGCATACCCCAGTTTGAGAACCAGGTATAGCAAGTCTACAACAGCGATGTTAGCTTGTCAGTCTTCAAGCTTCTCCCTACACTCTTAAAAATAAAGGTGCTTCACGCACCTGAACGAGCCAGTCAAGGTCTGAAGGGTTGCTAGAAAGCTACAGGCAGGTGAGTTTTAATTAGTGTTGGGTGTTGGAGCTGAACTCTGCAGGGCTGCAGCTCTCCAGGATTGGAGTTGCCACCCCTGCCACAGAAGAACTTTTTTTCTAAATGGTTCCATAAAGAACCTTAAACATCTGAAGAACCTTTCTGTTTCACAAAAGGTTCTTTGTGGTAAAAGCAGGCTCTTCAGACTATAAAAAGGTAAGAAAGAGATGGTTCTTTAAAGAACCTTTGACTGAATGGTCCTTTGTGGAACCAAAAATGGTTCTTCTATGGCATGCTTTTACAGCACCTTTATTTTTATAAGTGTAAGTTCTCCAAAGCTTCTGCCTAGCTTCTAGACAGACAGAACTTTATACTTAAAAACAAATGGCTAGAAACAGTGGATACCGTCAGGACCTCCCGCTGGAGATCCTGGAATCTACAAGAAGTTCCTGAGGAGTAATGTTCTTTTGCTATTCTAAATGTATGGACCATTTGCTTTACACCTTTACAGACAGTTCCTGTTGATTGCCTCTGGGGCAATGTAAATGTCACAATGTAAATGAATCTAAAATTTCACATAACATTTCAATGCAAAAAATGTTTTGCAAATGTGGACAAATGTGTTTATTTCAGACTCAAATTAACTAAAGGGCATGAAAATATTTTTCATATCCACATTTCTTTCATGTTGTTTAGTTTGTTTTGTTTTTAGCAAAAAGTTCCTTCAGTCAGTTGTTGGTTTGTGTTTCAGATGTTCCTGCTGCTGAACGAGACCAAATGAAGAGCAAGTCTCTGAGACATGGACAATCTGTTACTTTAGATCCTGGTGTAATAACAAACCCAAATGATGTAATAACATGGCATTTTAATGACACTCTCATTGCTGAAATCACTGGAGATCAGAGTAAGATTGTTACAACTCACTCTTATTGGAGAGTCAGAGACAGACTGAAGCTGGATCATCAGACTGGATCTCTGACCATCACAAACAGCAGAACCACAGACTCTGGACTTTATAAACTACAGATCAGCGGCAGCAAATTCAGAAGCAGAAGCAGAAACAGAAACAGAAGAAACAGAATCATCAGCAGAATCAGCATCATAAAGAGCTTTAGTGTTAGTGTAAGAGTTTAAGTAGAGTTTTCACAGAGTTGTATAACTACAGAGTTAATATTAAATAAATGAACGCTGATGTTATATTTGAACATTCAATGTTAATTCAGCAGTGTCCAGAGAGAGAACGGAATAAAGGAATAAAGCGTTAAGAAAAGCTCGTCCATGTCTAAGGGGTTTTATTTTATTAATCTTCTGACTTTCTCAGTATTAACACTTTAACGTGTACAATCACACTGGTGTGATCATTCTTGGTTGGTCCGTGAAGCGTACAATCACACTGGTGCTTACTATGCTCTTCTCCTAGCTCACCAGAGACTTACTTTAATGTTTTTTCGGGAGGAGCGGTTGAATTTGCAGGCTGTAAATCCCACAGCTCGGGTTCAGTGCGAACTAAAATGGCGCCCATCACCCGGCATTGATCAACTAACATGCTCATTATAAAAGTGTTTAAACTTCCAAATACATTTATTTGCACATATTTCAGAATCAGAATATCAGATACTTCATAATATAGTGAGCATGTTTATGAATATTAATAATAAAAAAGGAAAAAATGAAATAAAGGTCGCCTAAAAAAAAACATCATGGGGGATCAGCTAGAATATTATAAACTCACATATAAAAGGGTTAAAGCCCGAAAGCACCCACAAGCAAGTATTACACTGGTGGCAGCGGTGTTTCTTTTTATATACGCGCTCAGTGTGTACAGAGGAGTGTGCTGTGGATAATCTTCAGTGATGTTGGATGAGGAAGCACAAGCATTGCGGGAGTAATGCTCATGCCTTGCTGCCGCGCCATGGTCAAACGACTCCAAAAGACATTCCATTACCACTGCCATTTTGCAACAATGGCAGTGAGTCATTTCAGCTGTGGACTTCTTGTTATGAGGTAATACAAGAGGCTGGATATAAAGGGGGTGTTAGTCTGAATGCCGTGTTAGCCATGCCATGAGAGGGGAGTGAAAACTTTCGAAGACGCCTTCCAAGTCGCTACCCAAGCTGAACGGCCAGCCAGGCAGCTAGATTGGTACAGCCAGTTTTGTCTGCTGTAAGAGATTATTCCACAGCGCAGACAATGATATTATCAATTCTTCTTTCAATTTCAATAACACAGTCAAAGAGTTAAGGAAGGATGTTTCAGCATTGAAACTGCAGCTGCATGATCAACAAGGGCGATCTCATCGAACTCCATCACCACATCGCTGCAGCTCAACACAATATGACATGCCTGGAAGTGCTGACTTTGGCACTACGAGGATGGCAGACGAGGACAATGGAATGACACTACATCGTACAGCAGCCCTTCATTTCAGTGATGGAGTCCAATCCCTCATCAGAAGCATGTCACTTTTGAGAACTACAGAGACCATCATCAGAGACCTCAGGAGCCCAGCATGGATCTTCAGAGTGGTCCACTGGGCATTTACTGAGATCACCACAAAAATCATCAGGGAAACTTCCACTAGCTGATGAGGCGGGGCACACATCAGCTGTTTCACCACCAGCCCCAGTTGACACCGTATGGATGACAACCGCAGACACCAACCTTCCAGATAATAAACACTGTCCTGTTACAGACCTGACGGACACTTGTACAACACACATCAGTGGCATTGTTGAAGGTATTAACATGCACATCATGATAGACACTGGTTCTAGCATTTCATTCATTAATGAAACTAGCCGTATGGCAATTTCTATTTGTGTAAAAGACTAGGTACGTTGATGTTACAACATGACATGCATTGTCATTAGGAATGTGAATCAAGGTATCATACTTGGTTGGGTCTTTCTCCAGCACTGTGCTGCATCTATGATCAGACTTTACCATTGCTCAACATATCTCAACTTGCCGCTGTACATTGCACAGCTCAAATTACTGTGGCCATCACCATTCCTCCACAATGTGAGATGCACTGTACAGCCAAATTCGTCCCATCTATGGTTAATTCATGTTTAGCAGATGGGTGGGTTATTTGAACCATATCCGTCTAAGCTGGATGGCATTGCAGTTGTACTCATTGTAGCTGAAAATGCTCAGATGGTAGTGCGCGTCATGAATCATGAGGCAGACAAACCAAAAACAGCTTTCACCGCTGGTTCGTTCTTTATATCAGTTTACAGTGATGTCAATGGGCCTTGTCAATGCTCTGCCTACTTTTCAAGATTTAATGCAGCAAGTGTTGCATGGTCTGTCCTGGGAAACCTGTCTTGTATATTTAGACAATATTATCATCTACAGCAAGAGTTTTGCTGAGCACATTCAACACCTGAGAGAAGATTTTCAGCAATTGAGAGCAGCGAACCTGAAGCTAAAACCATCTAAATGCAACAGCACGTGACATTTCTGGGCCATTTCTAATTGTATCAGTGGCTGGTCTTCAGCCTAATGAGAAAAACATGCAGAAGTTTAAAGAATGGCCTACACCCGAAAATCCTATGGAAGTTAGAGCTTTCTTGTGCCTGTGCTCAAACTACAGGCGTTTCATTCGTTGCTTTGCTCAAATGTCCTAGCCACTACATGCTCTAACTCAAAAGGGGAAGCTGTTTGCATAGACTAGTGTAGAGCAAGAAGCTTTCAATTCTTTGCGACATGCACTTACTACTGCTCCAATTCTTTCCCACCCAAACTTTTCAAGAGAGTTTTTCCTCTTTACTGATACTTCCAACACAGCTATTGGATGTGTTTTGTCCCAGATTAATGTTGCTGGCAAAGAAAGTGTCATTGCTTATAGCATTCACAGTCTGATGCCTGCTGAAAAACAACGGTCAAAATATGACATGGAGTTGTGGGCCATTGTTTGGTCCGTTCGTCATTTCCGTCAGTATCTCATGGGTAATTATTTTCGGATTATCACCGATCAGAAGCCCTTGCTTAATCTAAAACAAATGGTTTTGGATGGAGATCCAACAGGTTGCAGAGCAAGGCTCTGGAGATTGATCTATATGATTGGATTATTGAGTACCGACATGGTCACAAACATGTCAATGCTGATGCCATGTCTCGTCGACCTAAAAGGAACGACAGTATTCCAGATGAAATCAAGCCTGTCAATTTTGTTTCTTCTTTAACGCAGACTGAGTTAAATTGCCTCCTACTTCTGTACAACCTTTTTTTGGTGCAGATTCTGGGTTTGAGCAATCAAATGTTGTTGTCTCTACCTTTTCCACCGTTACTTCCCTGAGTATGGATAGTGGAGATATACTGAAAGCTCAGAAAGCTGACCCTGTTTTGAGCACAGTCCCCAAATGGGTGTTAAGTAAGAAGAGACCTCCATATGCAAAGCTCAAAGGTATCTCTAAAGTGCTTTGCCATTTCTGGAAAGAATTCCCAAGGCTTATCTTTGTAGACTGTTCTTTGCCGAAGAGTCAGACCTCCACCGGGTGAACAGATTCTGCAGGTTGTAGTTCCAACTTTCTCAGTATTAAAGCCCTGAAAGCAGCCACAAACAAGTATTACACTAATGTCAATGGCTACTTTTACAGGCACCCAAATAATCAATTTGTAATTGGATTGATGGTTCAATCTGACAGAAAAACATTCATGTAAACACCTTAATCGATCCGAATTAAATTCCGATCAGATTGAAGGACGTGTTTTTTTCCTTTTCTAATACAATTAAGAATGCATGTAAATGCTTAATTGGATTGAAAACCGAAACTGGAAGGGCTGCGCATGTGCAATGACGCAAAAACGGTGTAATTATGTATGACGCACAGAACGAGCAGTTCTGCGTAAATTGTTGAATGCGTGTATTGTCATTATAAAACACTCCTTGCACTTGGCAACTGTAAAGTGGAGCAGGACAACCTCCCACCAGTCTTTGTTTTGGATTCTCATCCACAGGCAACCCGTTTTGGGCACGGAGGGGCATTTTTACTGGTAATATTCATCTGAAATAGTCAGAATATAAAAACGTATTATAGGTGTACCATCGTGAATATGGCGAATAAGCCCTACCTTCTAAATGCAAGAGCCAGTCGTTGATTAGTAAAGTCATCGTGTCACTGTAGCTGCTGTTAGAAGTTTGCAAACTCACGTTCATGACTGTGCATATGCATTCAAAACCACGCTTATTTTTAAAGGTTCATGAAACCCTGGACTACTTTTTCTGAGATTTTGGCAGAGGTGTTTGTGTTGCACATCACAGATGACAATGTTTGCATCCGTTAATTTTAATTGTTGGAGAAAACTGGTTAATTTTGAGCATATTTGTGCTATTTTCATCATACGGGTTTAAAATCTAAAATGTGCTAATGTCACAGTTTGTGTAATGGCAAAAGACTATAGTACTTTATTAGTGTCTCATAATTATTCATGAGGCTGTGTTTTCTTATCCTATGAGAAGACGTTTCGCCTAATTATTCACAACAGCGTGTGTTGATTTGCTTCAGGCTGTGAGATTGCGTACATTTAAAGAAGTCCACTTCCAGAACAACAATTTACAAATAATTTACTCACCCCCTTGTCATCCAAGATGTTCATGTCTTTCTGTCATCAGTCTTAAAGAAATTATGTTTTTTGAGGAAAACATTTCTGCATTTTTCTCCATGTAATGGACTGATATGGTGCCCCGATTTTGAAATTCCAAAATGCAGTTTAAATGTGGCTTCAAACAATCCCACATGCGGTTGTAAACAATCCCAGCCGAGGAAGAAGGGTCTTATCTAGCGAAACAATCGGTTATTTTCTTTTTAAAAAATTACAATTTAAATACTTTTTAATCTCAAACTCTTGTCTTGTCTTTCTCTCCCTGAACTCTGTGTATTCTGGCTCAAGACAGTTAGGTATGTTGAAAAACTCCAATCATATTTTGTCCCTCAACTTCAAAAATCATTTTAAAATTGTCCTACATCGCTGCAGAAGTACCAACACAGTCTTTGCAAAGTGAACATGCAAAGAAGATTAACAAAAAAGGTAAAACAGCGATATAGGACGATTTTGAAGTTGAGGGAGAACATGAGATGGGAGTTTTTCGACATAACCTAACTGTCATGAACAGAAAAAAAAAAAAAAAAAACAGTCCAGGCAGAGTAAGACAAGACAAGCGTTTGACATTAATAAGTATATAAATTGTATTATTTTTATTAAACTGATTGTTTTGCTAGATAAGACCCTTCTTTTCCAGCTGGGATTGTTTACAACCACATTTGGGATCGTTTAAAGCTGCATTTAAACTACATTTTGGAAGTTCAAAAACGGGGCACCATATCAGTCCATTATATGGAGAAAAATGCTGAAATGTTTTCCTCAAAAAACAACAACAAAAAAAAAAAAGTTGTAATTTCTTTACAACTGAAGAAAAAAAAAACATGAACATCTTGGATGACAAGTGGGTGAGTAAATTATATGTGAATCTTTGTTTTGGAAGTGAACTTCAGTATTTTTCTTCATATAATAGACTGCTATGGTGCCCCGAGTTTGAACTTCCATTTGGGATCGGCAAATGATTCAAATGATTCAAATGATCCCAAATGATTTAAATGATCCCAAAAAAAATACAAAATAAAATAAAATAAAATAAAATAAAATAAAATAAAATAAAATAAAATATGTTGAAAACCTCCAATCGTATTTTCTCCCTCAACTTCAAAAATAATTTCAAAATCATCCCACATCGCTACAGAAGTACCGATTGAAGAAAGAAAGACATGAACATCTTGGATGACAAGCATGTGAGTACATTATCTGTAAATTCTTGTTCTGGGACTTCTCCTTTAAAAGCCAAAAATATATTTTTTTTTTGTGCAGTGACGTTAAGAGGTGTTTTCCTGTTTACCTTTACATTAACTCACATACATTTTAATAATAATTTCTTCAAAAACACACTGAAGTGAAATTTGATTTAACTACAACCACAGTTTAGTATGAACTATTTTTCCATTGGTGATTTGTTAGTTTAAACAGATTTGTTCAGAGAAAGATGATCGTTTCTCATCTTTGCGCACATATAATCTGTTTAAATGCATTTATTATGTCATATGCAGTATTTTCAGTCTTTCAACTGGAATCCAAACTGAAGATTATTTTAAGAAAAATATGCTAAATATATTTCCTCCAGATCCTACAGTAGCAGCTGCTGGTTTGTGTTTCAGATGTTCTTGCCAAAAAAGGTTGTACCTTGTTGCATAAATTGATGTTTTGGATCAAGACAATTCTTGTCCCTATTCAGCCAGAGTCTAAAGCTTATTTGGCAGCCAGGTAATGACACCATTAGGAGTTTTGTTATTGTAAGCCCTGCCAGCATATTTCATTTTCTGTCAAAGATGTAAAGCTAAAAAAAGCGCATTTTTATTGTTTATTTTATTATGCATACTCTGCTAGTGGTGAAAAAAAAATGAAGTGAAATGAAATGAAATAATGTGATAAAAAAAGTGAAACATCCTGCAAGACAGTAAACAAAAAAAAAAAAAAAAAATGTGTGAGACAAACAGTGAATATGTATAATAATAGGAATAATATGGAGGCAATCTGATAAATAACCATGATATAAATCAAAATCAGAGATATACACAAGATAATCAGGCAGAGGTCAAAATAGTGTGCAAACAGTCCAGGGTCCATTCCAATAACCAAAAACAGGGGGAACATTAAAATCTAAACTAAGATAAACATCCAAACCAAAGGGCAAAAAAAAAAAAAAAAAAAAGGGGGAAAGCAGAAATGCTCACAGGGGTATAGTTTGTGAAGTGCTCAAAATTACTAATTACAATATATGTTTTATTTTATTTTATTTTATTTTATTTTATTTTTGTGCAGTGACATTAAGAGGTGTTTTTCCTGTTTAACTTTACATTAACTCACATACATTTTATTAATAATTTCTTTAAAAACACATTGAAGTGAAACTATTTTTCCATTGGTGATTAGTTTTAACAGATTTGTTCTGAGAAAGATGATAATTTCTCATCTCTGCTCACCTTAGTATAATCTGTTTAAATGGATTTATTATGTCATATGCAGTATTTACGGTCATTCAACAGGAATCCAAACTGAAGATTATTTTAAGAAAAATATACAAAATAGCTGACAAGAAAACAAAAAATTACAATATTAACTACTTATGAGAGTAAAAAACAATACACACATACACACACACATAAAAAACAAAATGAAATAACGTGATAAAAAGAGTGAAGCATCCTGCAAGAGAGTAAACAAGAACAAAACCAAAATGTTTGAGACAAACAGTGAATATATAGAGAGGTAACAGATACCAGCCATAATATGGAGGCAATCCGATAAATAACAGAGGAGTGTTGCGTGATATAAATCAAAATCAGAGATATACACAAGATAATCAGGCAGAGGTCAAAATACTGTGCAAACAGTCCAGGGTCCATTCCAGTAACCAAAAATAAGGGGAACATTAACATCTAAACTAAGATAAACATCCAAACCAAAGGGCAATAAAATAAAAAAAAAAAAAAATGGAAAAGCAGAAATGCTCACAGGAGTATAGTTTGTGAAGTGCTCAAAATTACTATTTAAAAGATATGTTTTATTTTATTTTATTTTTAATTTTCTGAAAGTTTACTGCCATTTGTTAGCATTTAAAAGTACATTAACAAATAATCTTTTTATCACTGGATCATTTCTCTAAAAATCATTTGACATTTTTAAAAAGTGCATAATCATATTGTTCAAAAGTTTAATGACATTTTAGCATTAACCCTTTAACTGTCACCACCATTTTTAAAGTACCATTTCCATGGTAATGCAGTGTCAGAATTTAAAATGGCTTTTCTGAATTTTAAGATTTTAAGCTTTCAGTTGATATATCATTTATTTGATCTCTAAAATGTGATAAGAAAAAAAGGCAACGAAAAAAGACTTTTGGAGACAAACTCCTGTTATGATATATATTTTTGAGGTGCGCTCTTGTCATAATTTAATCTATTACTGTTCCTGTAGATAATGTATAGCAAATATTGGTGGTAAAATATATATATTTAGAAGCTAAGACCTTTCCACTGATATATAGTTTGTTATGATTAGATTTATATGGATTTATATGTAATAGGCATCCCACTGAGGGGACAGGCGACAGTTAAAAGGTTAATTATATAGCATTATATAAGCATTATATAAAGTTTGTTATTGATTTATTAATGAAGCTTTTAATCAAACTATCTGTGAAAATCATTTGAATATTGAAAGTTTAATGACATTTGTAAGCATTTTAATTTACATGAAATAATGATCTGTTTATCATTAAGTAAGTTCATTAGTAAACATTATAACACGCAACATATCACTTGATATGTTTGTTTCACTTCTCTAATAAATGTAAGATTTTAGAACTCTTTAACAAATGTCTACAGAGACACTAATTATTTTTATTTGGACACAGAATGGATTTTTCTCGCCTCATTTTACAGGGATTCCACATTACACACATGTAACAGCTGATCAGGTTAAGTATTTTAAGGACAGTATTTTGTTACCAAGGCTTTGTGAGTATAGTGACATAATCATTTTGTCTCCTGAAGTAGTTTCTGACATGTGAGATCCAAATAAGAAAATAATGCTTTGTCATTTTCCTTCATCACACAGCTCATAAAGGTCATTTTCATCTCACAGTTGCACAAATACTCCTAAAATCCCATCAGATGCCTCCACGTATTCACCTCCTGACATGGTCAAAAAAATTGTTGCACTTCTCTCCATTACACACCTCACTTCTCACACTTCACTTTACCCTCTTATTATCTACTCATTAAGGCTCACACTCCACCCAGTGGTAAAAAATATAATTACAACAAACACAATGACTCTTACACCCCGGCCCCTAATTGTACATGGCAGGTAGACATTAGAAATTAACACAATATTAATACAAAGAGTCATTAAATCCCAAAGCAACACTGTTAAACATTGCATTAATCAGTCCTCTGTAGGTTAGAAATTAAATCGTCTTTGCAATCAGTCCATTACATTTCCATGCTGTCATACGATGGAAAAAAGCTTTGTCACCGGTCTAGAGCGTTGTGTCAAGTGCACAACACTAGGGGTCGCTCTTGGGAGCCCAAACACCTCTAAAAACTTTGAGAAAAGGCCAGTGAAATTGGGTGTGCAGATTTGCAAAGCTGACGGCAATCTTGAAGAGCAATCTTCCTCCTAAAAGAGTAATTTCTCTAAAAGAGCTGGCGTGGGATTGTGTGTTAGTAACAAGCCTTTCTCTTCGTGTCCTTCTGGTTGCGGCTTACCCCCCAAATAAATCAACATGATCGTTGTGTTCAGTGTTGGGCTATGCTCACACTGATTTAGCGCTTGTTGTCATTTCATGTTTTGCTTGCGAAAACATGATCGTGAGCGCGCTTTGCTCTTGAGCCGTGTGCTTTTACGTGAAGCCGCGGCTCATCTCGACTGCTTCCCGTTCCGGTCCTTCTACTTCTGGGTACGAGGCCGCTGCGATGTGCGTCGATAGGGATCAATAGGAAGCAAGAAAGTTCCGCCGGGTGAAAACCCTGCAAACCTCACGCTCCCCACGCCCCTCGGTCGAGCTTCCTGATCAGTTTGTTAGTCTGTCTCAGTATGGCTGACTTTCTTGTTCGGAGCTCCTAAACAGATGGAATGGTTAGCGGCAGCATCACTAGGAGGGCGTGAGCCATTTGAAGCTGAAGTTTCAGCTGAGCAAGCCTCTGCAGGGGGCTGATTCTCAGCCTGAGGCAGACGCTAAAAAGGCGGCCATGCTTGAACGGGCAGCCAAGGAGGGGCTGAATAATAGACATCTGGGTACCGACCTTTACGCTCATTTCCTGTGCCTATTCTCCAGAAGTGCACGAGAAGTTGATGAAATCGCAGAAGGTTTTCGGCCAGAACACGATATACCAACTCCTCCTCTACCACCACCCTTGATGGGGGTCCAGCGAAGGGGTTTCAGAGGTTCCCCAGGCGGAGAAGGCGATTGCGGTGTACTCCCTGCAAAACGCCGCCGCTTGATGGGTTTCTCCCATGGTTCCCATCCAGGGCCTGTAAGTTCTCTCCAGGCAAGGCTTACACGGCTTCTGGACAAGCTCCTGTGGGCATTTAGGCCAAGGTGTTATGAAATCTGTACGAGGGTGGTTCCAACCTAGAGTTACAGGAACCGCGTGTAATGACCGATTACGCTTTCTGAGCTATGAAAGTTGCGGCGCAGGCTCTGGGAAGGGCGATGTCCACTTTGTTGGTCCAGGGTCTGGCCCCGGCCCTGTACCCCTGACTACCCCTGTCTGCTCGTCACCACGGACGGCCCCCTGCAGAACTCCTGAGGCCCCCCCAACAGCTGGGCCTCTGGCCAGACCCATCCAACGGTCAAAGTTCTTGTGGGAAGGTGGCAACATCAGCTCGTCAGTAGGCTTTCTAGAACCCTCGTTAGGCTTCTAGTTTTCCTCAGACAAGCAACCCAAAGGAGGCAGCCTAACTGACCTACCCAGATACACTCTCGACCCGGGGATGAGAGATGGATTCGGCACAACCCATTCCGACCGCCTGTCTTCCCGCAGACAGTCAGTGCCTGGTCAGTAAGAGTGTCCCCCCCTCTCGGTTATCTTACAGCGATGGCCCTCCATGTGACGGTCAGATGCTGAGTCTGCAGATCAGGATGTGTTGGGCACTTACCTGGTTCTCTGCATGTTGGCAAAGACACCCCGTGTTTTTGGGGGCTTTCATCTCCAAGCATGACACCCTTTGCTCTGTTCAGTTCCTCTGAGACTGTTAGCAGAGTCCCGAGATGTTGGGCCCCAATCCCTCCCCTTAGCTTCTCAGGACTACCTGACTTGGCTACGCAACTCAGGTTGCGAGGCGTCCGCCAAGATCTATGGCATTCTCTTACAAATCCCCTGATAGCATACGTACATCTCGGAGACGTTTATTTGACATCTGCATTTACATTTGCAAGAGATCTGCACAATGTAGTTTGCTCATCTGCAATAGGTCTGTTGGACATTTCCTATCAGATGTCAAAGAGACATCTATTAGATGTCTTTAAGATGTTTATGATTTAGAATGCATGTAAAACTGACATCTTACAGACATCTGCCAGACGTTCGTACACAGCAGATGCTTTCCAGATCAAGAGATCTTTAACAGACATCTTGCAGACGTACGTGTGCTATCTGGGTCTGCTGTGTACAAACATCTGGCAGACGTCTATACATTCTAAATCATAAACATCTTAAAAACATCTAATAAACATCTATTTGACCTCTGATAGGAAACACCCAATAGACATATTGCAGATGAGCAAACACTCTTAAAAATACATCTTGCAGATGTAAATGCAGACGTCAAAAAGACATCTCTGTGATGTATGCGTGTTATTAGGATAAGTAACCCAGATAGCACACGTACTGCATCTAACAGACAAGATGTCTGTTAAAGATCACTTAATCTGGAAAGCATCTGCTGTGTACAAACATCTGACAGATGTCTTTAAGATGTCAGTTTTATATACAGTCTAAATCAAAAACATCTTAATAGACGTCTATTTGATAGACATTTAATAGATGTCTATTTGACATCTGATAGAAAATGACCAATAGACATATTGCAGATGAGCAAACACTCTTAAAAATACTAGGCTCCCTATTAAACATCATATAGATTTTAAAATCTTGCTAATTACTTATAAAGCCCTGAATGGTTTAGCTCCTCAGCTAAAACAGTGGAGATGATTGTGGATTTCAGGAGGAACCCACCATCATGCCCCCCACTCACCATCATGGACATCACTTCTGCCAGAGAGGGTGAGTCTACCTGGATGAAATAAAAGACAAGAAAAGAAAACTCAAGGCAATCAGCCGTTCCACGAGCCTTTATAGTTGTTTGCACCAGTGCACTCTTCTTTCACACATGCGAGAGGGCAAGTACAAAACAGTAAATAAAACACTCTGGTAATGTGACAAACAAAAAGAAAAGAAGTTAGAGCACTGTAGTAGTCAGCAGAAGAGCGACCATCTCTCTCCTCGCACTCGACTCTATCTCTGTGCGTGCGGGTTCACAGATCAGCATTCAAACTTAGAGCAAAACATATTTAAAGGGACCTTAACATAAATAATGTTAAACATTAGGTGGCCGTTATACACTGTAACAACTGTGGAGACATTCAGATTCCTAGGCACCTCCATCTCTCAGGACCTGAAGTGGGACCCTATTGTCAAAAAGGCCCAGCAGAGGCTGTATTTTGCCAGCTGAGGAAGTTCCACCTTGTCAGTTGACCAGCTATTTGGATTTACACTTGGCATTAACATGCGACCTGTGTCTGGTCCACATACCATGACTGTTATTTGTGGTTCCAAAGGTGGTCGAGGATGATTGCTTCTTCCAAAAGTCTGCAATCACCAGAAGCAAAATTTAAACAAACAAACAAACAGAGTGCCTCTTTCTGAAAAAGTCTTAAAGCACTTCCACAATAGGCCTATAAGCAGTTCACGTATTTTGTGATTCCACTGTCAACCATAAAAAATGATTTGGGGACAGCTTCTTCCCAGTCTGCAAACACCAGAAGATTTAAACAAACAAACAAACAAAAACTCACCCCCTTGTCATCCAAGATGTTTATGTGATTCTCTCTTTAGTCGTAAAGAAATTATGTTTTTGAGGAAAACATTTCAGGATTTGTCTCCATATAGTGGTCTTCTGTGGTGCCCACGAGTTTGAACTTCCAAAATGTAGTTTAACCCTTGTATGGTGTACATATTTTTGTTACTCAGCCAGTGTTCGTAGGTCTGGTGGACCCGCTGCATTTTTGGGTTTTTAATTCATCACAGTTAAAAAAAATATATATATTAAAATACTCAACAGATGTTTACTTCATCCCAATTAAAAGCAATATAAACAGAATGTTTGGCTGATATTTGCCATTTTCCTTTGTTAAATCACATTTATAAATTAAAATGCTACAGCCTTGTGCGAGAATGGCAGGGGCAGAAGCACACAACTTACACTCTCACTTTCTCTCACACATACACACATAACACATACTAATAGCAGGCCCAGACCTGGGGGACAGAGTGAACTTACAAAGGACCTAAAATTTCCACTCTTTTGTTAGCCCTGGGTCCAGTGGACCCAAACATCCTGTGTGTAATATAGGTGTGTGTGTGTGAGTGGCCCAGATCTGGACTACATACATGAGCCACACATGAGCCATAACTGGCCCAAATCTCAGCCAAATAGTAACTTATAACCAGCCCTGAACTGCGCCAGAACAAGTTTTAATAGTGCTACCCAATCTCAGCCTTCAGTAAACTACATAGAGACCAGTCTTTAGCCAGAAACCCCAAAACTGAGCCACACTGTTAGTGATTTCTGTAAATTACACAGTATTTAACTGTAATATGAACTGTACTTTACTGTAGAACAGTCATACAGGTTGTTACCGTATTTTAAAGTTGCATTATGGGAAATATCCTCTTGGCACCATTAAAATACAGTATTTTTCTTTTACTGTAAATCCAAATACAGTAAAAAAATGAGCGTGAAATCTGACCAATGACAGAAAGGCTTTTTTTTCCTCTGGGAGAGAAGAAAAGGAAGACGCACACACAAGAACCTCGCAGCTGCCATCAAATGTATGTACAATGTTCCTGCTTTTTAATTATATATTTAACGTCAGTGTATTTTTGTGTTATTCTTCGGTTTAATTAAAAAGAAAATAATAATAAAAGTGCTGTCTCTTCACAAGGCGCAGTCACACTTTACAGTGTACGTCGATGGTAGAGAGCTTTGTGGCGGATAACGTTAATCGTTTCAGATTGAGCAGAACGTTCTGTGCAAAACAAATATCTTCTTTCTTTTCGTTCCTTTTTTTGTAGGAAGTTTCACCGTCAAAGTGTGAACATAAACAGGTCTCTGTCTTGGTTTTGACCATGTTGATAGCAGGTGAGTTTTTATGTTAACTTGTATGAAATTGTTGACCAAGAATCCGGGCATAAAGGTTTAAAGCTGGTTTAAAGATAGTCATTTCGCTGTGGTTTTTAATCGCTATGAAATCGCTTGGTGCTTACGTTACCTATTAACCCCATACATGTAAGCATGTAAATGTACAGCATGCATTTAATGCTAACGTTAGCATAAAACCCACAATGTTCGTCTACAAACACTGTGGCATCTCTTTGGAGACATTATATGCATTTATTAATCTTGCCAAAGTGGACAAAAACTTGGCGAACTCCAGGTTTTCGTGTACTGTCCTGAATGCTCATGCACGTTCTTAAGCCTCTCTGCACTTCAGTCGCACATGTACCGCAAAACTAACAACTGATCTGAACACCATCTGAATTCTAGATGCAGCGTGGAAGGCTGTACATTCATGTCGACTAAATGGACCTTTATCTCACTTCCTATATCCGGTACACTGTAAAAAATAAAAAACACAATTTGTTGATTCAGCTTAAAATAATTTGTTACCCTGCTGCCTTAAAATTTTAAGTTCAGTCAACTAAAATAAGTTTAGTCAACTTGAAATGTTAAGTTGTACTAAGTAACAACTTAGATATTTGTGTTTGCTAAACTTAACAGATGGGTAAGTAACCCAGCTGCCTTAAAATAAGTTAATTCAACTCAAATATCTAAGTTGTCACTTAGTATAATTTAACATTTCAAGTTGAATAAACTTTTTTTGAGTTGACTGAACTTAAAATTTAAGTTGCTGCAGTCAATTTAGTCTTCTCATTAACAATGTTTTTCTCATCATATTTTATACATTGTATTTTACAGTGTATTTTACTGTTCATATTTGTATGTTTTTCAAAATAAATCAACTGAATTAATTTCGAGTCTGTATTCATCATTCACAGCTGTTTGAACAGCCTTTACATTAGTTTGGGCAAATGAGGACATAAAATAGGTTAAACTACTGCATGTCCGCCCATAGAAAATAAATAAATATACAAAATTACCAACTGATTACCAGCACAACTGATTACTGATCCACGGTGTTGCCACGACGTCGCAGTCACTAACTGACAACGTCACAAAGTTACGTTGTTGCGACGTATAGGGGTCTTTCACTTTTCCGGTTGCCACGACGTAACTAGTTACGTTGCCACGACAAAATTTTGGTCACCAGATTGCGTTGTAGTTACGTAACAGTTACGTATTTTTGTTAGCTGGGAGTCAATTTTAACCACTGTTTCCAGACCTCAGACTGGGTTTGAAATATCTGTAGTATGAAGTATAATTATAATCATTATAAGTAGATTTGTAAGACATTTCCTCCACTGGTCATAGAAAATCTGAGTAACTTTTTTTTTTCCTGTTGTCTTTTTCTGAGGTGGCACAAAGAAAGGGAAATAGAACTTGTCACCATCTTCAGTCCTTTATTTCATTCACTGGAGAACATCACAGCCTTCAGATGTGTCATATCAGGATAAATGCAACTGCAGGTAAAAATTATATTATGGTTGATTTGATTGTGGTGTACAAATGGGCTTTTTTTTTTTTTAAAGATACAATTGTATTTACCTTGCTATGATATCTATGGAAAGAGTCCATTCTTTTTGAATCATCTTTGTCTTTCTTTTGGGGATTCACATTTTTCTGATGGATTGTTATGCAATAGGTTCATGTTTCGATCATAACTAATAGTTTCAAAACTGATCATTTGTTTGCCTAAATGGCTTATAATGGCAAATTTCAGTACAATTTAAATACATTTTGTTTAAGATTGTTTAAAGGAATGGTTTAAAAAAAAAAAAAAAAAAAAAGAAATCATTCTTTTTAAGGACTCGTCAGGCCCACCCCACTACAGATTCACCAAGGATCCATCTGATCACTGCCAATTTGGAGGAGGATTGTCCTTTATCTGCTACATTACACAGTCACTGATTCACTGACTTTTTGTAATATGTGAGATGTTTTGATTTTCATAAATGTAGTGATTTTGCTTAATTTGATTTTCCATAATTTTCCATAATTTTACATAATTTTTACATAAAAAGGGAACATTCACCCCAAAATGAAAGTTCTGACATCATTTACCCTTCATCGCCCTTATGTTTTTCCAAACCTGTGTGAATCAGAATCTTCTGTTAAAGACAAAAAAGATTTTTTGAAGAATGTTGATAACCAAACAGTTCATAGTAGCCACTGACTTCCATGGTAGGAAAAAAAAATACTATGGAAATCATTGGGGCCCATCAACTGTCTAGTTACGAACATTTGAAACAACATAAGGGTGAATAAATGACAGAATTTTCATTTTTGAGTGAACTATACCTTTAATACAATGTATAGTTATGATTCAGAATTAAAAGTGTAACGTTTCTCTTCAAATATTATCAGAAATAGATGGAGACACATACATTATCAGAAATTGATATACATTATCATTTAAAGATCATAATCACAATCCAAACCCCATTTAATCTTATTCATAAATGACTAACACCGCATCTACACCAGACATGTCGGTTGTTATGGCGTGACAGCTAAAGTCTGTCTACACTAGATGTGACCAAGCGACCATTGAAAATCATTTAAAGGGGTCATTGGTTGCAAAACTCACTTTTACAAGTTGTTTGAACATAAATGTGTGTTGACAGTGTGTGTACACAACCACCCTATAATGATAAAAAAATTCACCCAGTGTTTTTTTGTAATCTTTATAAGTAATATGCCTTTTTTCAAATCAGGTAATTCTCAGCGTCTTATCGGTATGATGTCACACTGACCAAGGCCACTCCCATGATAGTTGATTGACATGACGGTCTTACCTTAAACCCGCCCTACATGAGCTGAGTGAGTGCTGAGAACAGTCCGACCACCATTATTGTTTCGACAGGGGAAGACAAGAATGCCCCCGGTAACCTACATAAATACGTCTATGTTTACGCAAATCATTCGTAATCTAGTTTCACCTACAGCAGAAGTGAGTATATGGGTGCTTTTTTATGCATCTTTGCAATTTGCATTTCTTATTAATGTGTTAGTTAGCAAGTTTTACAGCTAAATGCGGCTAAAGTAAACATTACTGATTGTCACCCCACAGAAGAGAGGGCAGGGTGGCTGAGCTCGTTAGCATTTAAAGGAACATGCAACAGAATGGCTCACTCTAAAAAGGGCTGATTTTGACATGGTAAAATGGGTGTTTTTTTTTACATTACAACTGAGAAATTTTAACTCATTAAGACCCTAAAGAATAATATCAACTTGTGGAAAATGGGCAGCCGATGACCCCTTTAAACTTTGTCAGTACGTCATAAATAAAACGAGGCATCAGTTTGCTGTCATGCCTGTCTTTTGCGATGTTTTATAAACACTGTTGCGAAATTACAGCGTTTCCATTAACCAGTGTTATGAGACTAAAACGTACAAATGTTGGCCTGGTGGCGTAACCAGTGTTGCAGAACACCGACTATAGCAGCAAGCCTATTCTCTGCATTAGGTAACGTTATGTTTTTGTTTTTTTGTTTTTTTTTCAACTCTTTGTACAGCAGTTTTAGCGGTGGCAGCCCCAAAGTTAAATTTGAAGGCAAGTAAGGGACCTCATAAATTAAATTGTTTGGGCGCCAGACAAGGCAAAATAAACTGCCAAGTCAAAAGAGTCATTACTATTATTATTTTTTAATCAATTCCCAGAAAAGCTCAAAAAGAAACCACCGATACACAAATTGTCATCTGCACATTAACACACAGGAAAACACAAATGGATGAAATAACACAATTCACAACAAATTTTCTGTTTTAGTGTGCAGACTGTTGTTATTTGAGCACATGCATAAGAAAAAGAATCAAAAAAATAATAATAATAATAATAAATAAATAAAAAATAATGAATGGAGGAAAATTAAATCTTACAAAGTTTTTCCTTTTTTTCACAGCATTTATATAATAATGAAAATCACAAGCATTAATTAAACATCCATGTGTTTTCACTTGCTCAATTCAACCTTGACAAGATCAAGAGTCCAAAAAAATAAATAAATAAATAAATTAATTAATTAACTGTAAAAAGTCCTTGTTGTCACAAAAACTAACAACAACAACAACAACAACAACAACAATCAGTTTCCCTTTAAACTCATCTTGTGGAAACAGTCTTAAAGTTCAAACTTTTCATACACAGCAATAACGAAAAACAAAAAACAAAATATTTCCATCAGACGTAAATTCGCTGAGTGTGTGTGTTACGTGTGTTACGTGAGTGAGTGAGTGAGTGCGTGCCATCTTTCGTGCAGTGTGGATGTGTGGGGTTGGGCTGCGTGAAGCAGGCAGTGTCTGGGCGGCCAAAGGAAAGGCCGGGAAATGAATTTTTGGAGCTTCGGAGACTTTTAACAAAGGAAGAGAAACTGAGGTACCTGCTGCAGGTGAACCAGTCTGGAATTTACGTTGCAACCGGCAATCAATGCGCCACCAATTTCTCCGCGTTATTTTTTTTTTTTTTTTTTTTTTTTTTGTGGCGTCGTACACACCCGTGCTGCGTCCGAAATCGCATACTGCTTAAGTAGGCACTACATTTAAATATGAACGTACTACCCGACCGTTAAAAAGTACGTTCTATATAGTATGAATGTGGGTAGTATGAATGGAATTCGGACGTACTACATCCGCCATATTGATGTTGTCACGTGTCATGCGTCGTCACAACAGCGCAAAAATTTAAAGAGACCGCTCCACTGCACGAACACCGGCACCGGCAATGATCGGCGTTTTAACGGTGATTGGACAGACAGCTCAGAGAAGGCGTCGGTCAGCTGCTCGCAGATCACGCCTTCGTACACAGCTTCTAGATTATTTATCAAATAACGTTTCGATTTACAGTGTTTAAACTTTCAATAAGTCATCTGTTTATTTAGATTGTGTTAAACAAGTGTAATTTAATCACAATAAACAACGTTTTTTACACTTGAAATGAGCCGCGTCTCCACTTTCCGCCATTTTTCGAATATGACGCCTCCTCTCCCGGCGCCTCACGGGATAGGAAAGTGTCCATGGTATGCGTACTACAGAATTCGGGCGGAAGCAGTAGGTCATCCGGGTACTTCTCGCCTACTGAATTTCGAATACTATGAATTCGGACATACTACTCGCCTCGCATACTGTTTTTCGCGTACTATATAGTAGGGAAGTATGCGATTTCGGACGCAGCTCCGGTCTGCGCAAACAGAGATCCAACACGCTTGGCCACACTTGCTTTCAAGTATCGTTCTCGTCACGTTATTTCCTTCCGCTCACCCCCGGGCTTCCGTTTTTCCGCTCTTTTATATCATTTCCGCCATTTCATTTCATTTCATTTCATCCTAATTTGCAGGCAAGGTGCAAAAGCTGGTATGGATTTCATATCCATATGCATGCTTTTGTAGATAAAGCCCAGTTTGTAGTTTGAAGTTTGTAGATAAAGCCCACAATCTGAGGGGACTGCTGAGAAACGACTCACAATGCATGTGGGACACTGATTATCAAAAGTGCTTTGAAGACCTAAAGTCAACAGTGACTGTTGATGCTTGCCTAAAATGCTACAGCCCAACAACCATCAACCCAACAACGCTCACACTGGAGGTAGATGCATCACAGAGAGGCATCGGTGTAGCACTGGTGCAAGACAACAGGCCCATTGCTTTCGGTTCAAAAACACTAACTTAACGCCAATCAAGATACAGCAACATTGAAAGAGAAATGCTTGCTACTGTGTATGGCATGCAGCGATATCACACATACTTGTATGGCAAATCATTCATTGTGGTAACTGACCACAAACCTCTTGTCACCATATGCACAAAGTCTCTACATGCTGCTCCCCCCAGGCTGCAACGAATGCTGATCAAGAGGCAGGGATACAACTACAGCATCATGTATCACCCTGGAAACCAAATGATTCTCGCAGACACTCTCAGCTGCCTGCCAAACCCTGAAAACAATGAAGACATTGAACTTGATGAACGCATAAATGGATTGGATGCAGAATTCGAAGACCCTGAGCACCATACTGTCGCAATTGTAAACTTTTCTCCAAACAAACAGGAGGCTCTCGGAACGGAGACTGCAAAAGACCCCAAGCTCAGTGCATTAAAAGAAATAATACATCAGGGATGGCCAGATAAGATACAAGACCTGCCAAAAGACCTACGCCGCTATTGGCCTTTCCGAGATGAACTTGCCATTGAAGCAGGAGTTGTAGGCAGACAGGTGCAAATTCCAGAATCTATGACTACCGACATTCTGATCCAACTACATGCAGGCCACCAATGTATCGAAAAAACACACAGGTTTGGCCCGAGAGAGTGTGTATTGGACAAAGATAAACACAGACATCAAAAAAATGTGCAAGTCTTGCAGTACCTGTGCGGAACATCAAGATGCACAACCAAAAGAACCACTCATTCCGCACAAAACACCTACAAAGCCATGGCAGTACTTGTCGTCTGATCTGTTTTTCATGGACATCAGTACCTACTTACAGTGTACAGGTATTCCAAATATCCATTGGTTGATGAAATGCCTATTCCAGCAAGCAATCATGCAGTTGCACAAAAAATGCAATGCTACATGTCTCTATTTGGTCGACCAGATAAAATAATGACAGACAATGGACCACAATACACGGGACAACCCTTCAAGAAATTCATGGCTGATTGGGGAATAAAACACACCACAAGTTCAACTCACTACCCAAAAAGTAATGGATTTATTGAAAGACACGTTAGACACATCAAATCCATCATCAAAAAAACAACACAACACAAAGGAGATGTACAAGCAGCCTTGTTGCAGGTGCGCGCGACGCCCATTGACAGTGATCTACCATCCCCTGCAGAATTGCTCCTTGGCAGACCTGTCACCACACTCATGCAGATTCAGGGAAACTGGAACACAGACAATGCCTGGAAAAAAGGACAACGATAATGAAAACACATCATGATCGGTGCAGCGGTAGAAACTTACTACCACTGTTCCGCGGACAGAGTGGACAAGGAAAGGAGAACATGGCACCCAGGGACTATTGTGGAAAAATGCAGAGAGCAAAAAAAATAAATTGGTTCAAACACCAAATGGAAACACAATCAGACGTACCAGGAGTCATCTTCGTGAGATGTGTGCGACACAAACACAGTACCTCCACAAAAAAGTGCAATTTGCCAAACACCTAAGGGAGATGTGACTGAACAAAGCCACAAGGATACAGTTGAAAATAAAATCTTGAAACAAAAATAAACGATACAAGTAATAAGACAACAATACCAACATGCATAAGGTCCGGATGAATCGTCATTAAGCCAGTGCAATACAAGGACTATGTGTAAAGCTGAAGGAATAGTTAAGCAGTAAAAAAAAGAAAAAAAAAGAAAGAGAGAGTTCCAAATAAGGACTAAATGCTTAATTCTGCACACATAACCAGTTTACCACTGTTCATTACTGTTATAATGTACACTCCATTGAAAAAAAAAAAAAAAAAAAAAAAAAAAAAAAATCTGTAATGTCTTTAAGAATATTCTGTTGTGCAGTTATTTAAAAAAAAAAAGTAATATTGTTGTCATGGTTGTCTGAGATGTTTACACACTTATGTTAAACAGGGGGGATGTTGTAATACGTAATATTTGTGTTACGTCATACGTTCCTGTGTGTACCGGAAGTTTGTCTTGTTGAACATGTTGAGCACGGAGTAAAGATGTTCTTATGAACTCGCAATGCTGTCTGGTAATACCTCAGTCAGTAAAAGGAAATGACTGTTAATTTTTAAATTACGGGAGTGCACGGCTTTCTGTGGAAGGCAGGATTAAGCACGTGCTGGAGAAGCGTGTGCAGATCAGAGGCGCGCAGGAAAGAAATATACAAACAAACCCAGTGTTAATGATATGATTTTCTGACTTTGCTTAACCTTGGCTTAATTTTAGCTATAAAATTGGAATTATATTATCATTATAATGCGATTTGACCACGGATGTCTACACTTTCTTAAACACTTATTTCAGACATGAAATTCTGCAAAAAATAGTTTGTTTATGATGAAAAAGTATACATTTCAGCATTAGAATAATCAGAAAGATCTGCAAAGTTTTTATTAGTTTACATGGATATGACAGCTAAAAATAACCTGCAGGGAACGTTCCGGGAATGTTTTCTGTAGGTTATAAAAATAAAACCTAAAAATAACCTGCAGGGAACGTTCTGGGAAGGTTCTTTTTAGGTTATAAAATTAAACCAAAAAAATAATCTGCAGGGAACGTTCTGGGAACGTAAAAAGAGAACCTACAGGGAACATTTCTAGAACGTTCTCATTTGGTTCCCAAAAAAATAACCAAACGGGAACCATAGGGGAACGTTAGGGGAACGTTCTGTGTTTGCTGGGTATATCCATAATGAAAGTGAAACGAGCGGTCAGAGAATTGGACCACCAAACAATTACGCAATGAATTTCAGACAAATCCGGACAGGGCTAGATTTCTCACAGGAGTTTTGAGTTAGTCGAGAAGGAGTAATTATCTGATTAATGAACAAATGTAAAAACAATTCGGTAGTGAACTGGGCAATGCTTTGTGTTTTTGACTCAAAAAGAATCGGTTCATAAGAGTCATTTGTTAATGAAGCCTACTGCCCAGCAAGCAATTTTGCGTTTAAATAACGGCTATAGCTGTTAAAACATAGCCCTGACGTCTAGGCTAAAACAAGGCAAATTTTGGGCTGTCAGTGAAAATTTAACAGATGTCTATCCATAGCCCAATAATAGACTAGTCATCAAATAGACAGCTAATGAACGCCTACGTATATACATCTACAACACAACAAAATGGTAATCCATCCAAACAAACTACATATGCAGTTTTTATTAAGAAAAATAACATTAACAACTTAAGACAATACAAAATTTTAAAAATGCAAAAGAATTAATGACAAAATAAAATATTATAAATACATTTCACTTAAATATAAATATTATGATAAAAATATGGAATTTAACAACTTAAGATAATAAAAAATATAAAAATGAAAAATATATATTTTAAATACCTTAAGATATTTAAAAGAAATAAATAATACAAATCAAGAGCATGTTATCACACGTAACATTAAAACATTGTGGTTAAATGACAATGTAAAAAAAAAAAAAAATCTAAGGAAATGACTCATTATTGTTGTTGTTTTTTTTTTCTTGTATAAAATGCTTCCCAACTGCATTCCTCAAGTACATCTCTGTTGCTGCCAGGAAGTTGGTTATCACTGCATCTGCCAAATAAGAAAAAAAAAAAAAAAAAAAAAAAAAAAAATAGCATAAGAAAAGCTTGTTTGACAATTTTTTACTTTAATTTCACTAATTGTGACAGAGAGTCATTCTCTTTTACTTGGATGCACACTAAAAACAAAAACGTGGTATATATTGTGCATCACCATTCAATGTGTAAAAAAAAGAGAAGCTCTCTGGTAAATATTGTGTGTTGTATATACATTTTCAAATGCCTCCTTTTGCAGCGGACCACCCTCTTAATGTTGAATTTGGACATTACGGAATTTTTAAAATCCTAAAATATAATACAGATTGAGGTGGTTAACAGTTGCAGACAAAGTTTAACATTTTAAAATGACCAATAAAGGAATTATTTTTTTACATTTCTGATTTGCGCAATAAGTTAAGTATTGACACCACAATGTTTGATTAAGCATCCTTCTGGCACTGTCTTTGAGGTTTCTTCCTTCAGTTCTGCACAACTTTGACACCTAAATAACACATGCCAATGTCAGGCAAGTAGCATTATATGCGTCAGTGTAAAAGTGTCCAAAACTGTCTGGCACAACTAATTTCATAACAACACAGTGATAGCTGCTGTAACTAAAATGTAACCCAGTACACACATTAACCTTAAATATACATGGAATAATGAATTCATCCCTTGTTTTAATTACATTATGTTTTCTGATTGTACCGGTTAGGTTTTAATGCTGCACTGCACATCTTAGCTATTTGCACTATTTTAATACTGCTGCAAACCTTTTATAATTGAACATTTTATATTGAAATAATTTGTATTTTTGAGCTTTAGTATCAATTTGGAAGTTTCAAACTAAATCTTATTGTACTTGTACAATAACAAAGATATTCTATTCAATTAGCTCATGCTTTCTCTGTATGTAACAAGCCATTGTTCAGTCATAAATTCAATATAATAGTTAAAATAAATGACTGACTTTGTCAAAGATGAGAGCTCTAGTGAGGAAATGTTGGTTTGGAGAGTTGTTTTTTTCATTGCTGCCCAGATCTCCTCTTTTTCCAGCAGCATTTCCAGATGTAGAAACTCCTCCACAGTTTGTGTGTTTCTAAATTCTTCTAAATGTGTGTTCACTGTATAAATTAATATAGATTAATCTTTGTCAAAACTGTTTGATCTGTTGTTTGCTCTTTCGCCTCTTCTTGCGCTGTTTTAAAGTTTGTAAACACATACAAATGATAAACTTTCACTCTATTATCTATTAAATTTTGCAATTAATCCTCTGATCACATGCATTGTGTACCGTGGGGCCTAGGGATCACTATCATCTACAATCTGCTCTCTTTACTAAAATGTCACGGTTCCTGCACATGATAACAAATAATGTATAGATAAACAATGAACACATATACTTACAAGACCATGCAGGAATGTCCTTTATCGTTTGCCCGTTGCTTTCCCACAGTTAAACTTAGTGTTCTCTCGTGTAAAAACAAAATTCAAAACGGCGGAATTATCGCGGGAACTACTAACTTTCAAGGCTCGCGTTGCCAGTAGTCATGTCTCAGTAGGGCTACAATTGCCATCTAGCGCTTGGTAACTGTAATTGCATATTTATTTTTAAATTGAAACAGAGTCTAATTATACAAGTACTGCTCACTGCAGAGCCAAATGGCCTCCAGCTCCCCCTCTCTGGAGGTCCAGCTCCACCTCTGTGTGAATTAATGGGTGGAGTTAGGGTTAGGATAGGGTAAGGGGTAGGGTTAGGGTGTGGTTAGGTGTCTTTTTCCACCCATTACCTCCAGCGAGGGGGAGCTGGAGCTCCAGCTCCTCCCATTTGGCTCTGCAGCGAGCACCCTCTCTAATTATATGGTATAATGTGTATGAATGTTACATTTAACAGTTTGTGGGATGTATGACAGACGTATCGCTTTTATTTCGTTTTCCTTTTTTTATTCAAAATATTCACACACTTGCTTACCATGTCTTCAACTATCTGATATTCCGATTCGTGTAAGTGAGTGTATTTTGCCGTTTTAAAACCTTTATAAATGATCTGGATCGTGATCTATAACGTGAGATGGGCGCCGCCATGTTTGTTCGCGTTACCGTAAGAGAGTCCTGTCACCCGAATTTACAGCACGTAAATTCACCAGTTTCTTCCGAAATACATGCAAGGAAGTGGCTGGTGAACTGGGAAAGGAATGGAGTGAATTATATCGTTACTTACACTATGTGTATCTGATATGAATCAAACACGTCCGCAAATTATACTTGAATGGATTGTTATTGCTGCTTCCATAGACATCCGTGTGTATTTTACAAACTCGAAATGTATTGTTTTACTAGTACTTATGTGTATTTAAATGTCTGCAACCCAAAATAAACGTTATGTGGTTGAAAACACAGCATAATTGTGATTATGTGACAAGCGCAGCGCGCATCTCTCTCTGGCTCAGCGCCAGCCAACGCGCGAAAACGCAGTTTAAATTGGGCAGTTGCGTAAGGTCACCGAATGTCCTAAATCCTATATGTGGGACCGTACTCCCAGGGGCACAGAAATAAGAATCCCATTTGTGGGACCAGGGGCGTCGCTAGGGCTAATCATTTGGGGCTCCAGCCCCGAAAGTTTTTACTCCCGCCCCGAATGTTTTTTTGTATGGCCCTATGATTTCCATGGAATTTGTCAAAGTTTGAATTAATTAATCAAAAGCTGGTCATTAAACTTAAATCAAGTAGCGATATGGACTAGTATCTGTAAATATTATGCTGCAAACGACTATTTAAATATGAATCCTGCATGTTCTGCGTGTCTTTTTATGAATGAACGGCGCGGGCGCGTGGTTTCCTTTACTACACATTAAATATTGGCGCGAGTGTGAAGCTGGCAGTGATTTCCGCGTCTGCCGTTTCACTAAATGAGGACATAAATACATTAACATCTCCAGAACTGCTCTGAGAATCACTTCATGAGCATTTCACGGTTTCATTTGAGTAAAACAAGCCCCAAATATACACACATAAATTTAAAGGTATTCAAGGCAACCCCTACTAAAAGTAAAAAGTAAAAGTAGTAGTACGTGCCTACTACTATTAATTAATAAAAATGTATAAAAAAAAATTCAAACAATATTTCTTCCATAGTAAATCGCCTTTATTTGCCAAAAATAAAATAATAATTTTCATTAAAAGATCAATTAAATTAATATTTTATACCTTCATTTGATAACCAGAAAAATACACAACACAGAATTCCATAAGGCTATTGTAAAAAATAAATAAAAGTTGTTTTTATGCATTCAAATAAACAGACATATTTAGTAACAATAAAAAAATAAAATATTTCATAGAGTCCTAAACATGTAATTTTTCTTAATTTTTGATAAATTGACGATAAATTGTATAAGATTCATGGTTTTAATTAATTACACATGATTTATTACATTTTGATTAATACAATTACATTTAACTATTAAAAAGAAGTCCAGAAAAATGAAAACAGAATTTGAAAAAAATAAAATAAAACGGAATTTGGGGAAAAGATAGGGCCCTATCTTTGCATGCAACTATATATTTGTTACAGTTATAAATACATTTTCAAATTTATTATTTTATTTGTCTAACATATTTTTGTAATATATTTTTTTTATAATACTTTGATATGTTTGCTATTTGCAGTGATTACTATTTAGTGATTACTATTTACAAGGTCTTTAACCCCCGGTTTAATGCCCCAGGACCCCCCTAGAATGATCCAGGTTCAACCACTTGTGTCTAACTATCTTACGTGAGCATGATGTGAGCTCCCACCACTAGCCTCTGATGTTTTGGCACCAGCCCCGGATGTTTTAAAATCCTAGAAACGCCCCTGTGTGGGACCGTACCGCTCAAAGGGTTAAATTAGCATTATTCTGGCAAAATTAATAATGCTATATTTAAGAATGCTATAAAATAATGAAATAACATATAAAATAATGCTAATTTAAATGTTTCAAAAGTTTACTTAAAAAAATGACATGTAAACAATTGTAAGACTATTTTGGCCATGCTCATCGCTGGTCTGATACCGGGCTATAGCCAAGCCGTTAAAATTAGACCACTGATTGCCTCGATTTCGCCGGTTGGGCTAAAAGCACGTAGCCCATCCAACTCAGAGCTAAATCGTGGCTACATATAGACCATGTCATGAAATGACACTTATATCTTAGTAGATATTATTGACACTGCAAACATGATGGTATCAACCATCTCATGCGCTGCCTGACCAAAAACTACAATGAATCAGATTTGACTATGAGTGGGCTAAAAATAGCCGGTCTGACTACAAGCTAAATCTTGGCTACAAACAGGCTACGCATACAACATGTCAAAGAAATTAAACCAAACACATTGTAAAGGCTGTTCACTTTGCTTACGTGATGGAATATCATGCATCTCACAAGTTATTTTGCCAAAAAATGACATGCATCATTTAGAATGACATCATATAGCAAGTTTTTGGGCTAGAAGGGGGTTACACATAGCCGGACTATATCAGTGAAATGACGGCTATTGCTTGCTGGGTACACTGGGCGCGCTGCGTGCGCAAGCAACCATCGTGCACAGTTCATTGAAATACGCATCTGAAAAGTAGCACATGAAACACTGCTTACATTTATATTTTATCCTGTGATAATTCTGGGGTGACGGAGCTTTTTCTTAGATCCGCCCCTCCCTGGGCGACACTTCACTTTGTCGTCGTTCTATACTGAGCCTCCCAGGTTACTTTCACTTACTACTGAAACAGCAGAACGTTACTTCACTGAATCTGCATCGTCTTTTACTGAAGAAAAAAAAAACTGAAAATGAAGCACGTCTTTATTTTTCTCTTGTTGCTGTTGTGTGTTCGAGGGCAAGGTAAGATATTTTTACGTTGCTATCTCTTTACCGTTCAACGATAAAAGCGAACCGGCGCGTTTTTCAGCTTTATTAACTTTCCTCTTCACAAATTAATTTCATTTATCGTATCTTTCTCGATGATTGTAAGAGATCTATTTGTTACAATTTCTTTCCAACGATAAAAACGAAAGTGACAGGTTCAATCGCAACATTTCACAGCACTTGTGGAGAGTGGGGCACAACCTAAAAGCGGACGCACGCCGGACGAGATGCCCAGTGCAGTGCCATGTAGTTCGCATGCACACCGAACGCAATGTGTTTAGTTTAAGACGGTAGTCCAAAACAGTTAATGTTATCATCAAACTGGCAGAAGTTTTGACGAATTTTCGTTTTATTAAAAAGTGTTTACATACACTCGTGTCGCGCACACGCATAGGACAGTTTAGATTCCTCAATTTCCCCTTCATGCGACTCGAGACCCTGTTATCAAGCTCATCACAGATTAAATTCCTCTCCTCTCCTCATTTGGCCAGCATCACTCACAGCAGAGCAAGCTCTTGATAACGCTGCTGTGTAACATTTCGGAATTGCCAACGACGAGGCACATTTTGTGGCATCCGCCTCTAAGCTACTTTTCACTGAGCTTTTCTATGGAGTGAATTTTGTGCCAATACTGATCAATCAATGCAGCGTTTTGCAAATAAACAATCTGCTTTGCAAAGAAAAAACGTGACCTTCAAACAAACGCAAAGTGATTCGCAAATACAAAATACTATTTGAGAGGAAATGCAGTGGTATGGAGAAATATATGTATTGTGTGTTACATCTGTGAGACTCAGTTGCCTTTTCATGAGGAAACTTGATTTTCTCACAAATGTGTGCAGGTAGATTTTCCAACAAATGCAATTGAAAAACTCATTTTTCCAAATAAAACAGCAATTCTCTCCAGACACCCGAAACACCAGGGAATACAGCAGACCAACATGTGTGGGGAATATGTGAGTTTCTGTCTTACTATGTCTATAATTAACCAAAGCAACCCTATACTACAATGTCAGTGAAATTCACAATAAGTGCTGTAAAGTTGTTAACATGATTGATTAGGTCAAAAATCAGTAGAGACATTGCTAAACATTTAACTATGCAGTCTTTCCCTATAAAACTCATCGTATCCTCTGTTGGATCGCAGGATATAGAATATATACATATGTTGATACAAGTGTTCAACATTCAAACCAACGCAGGGGTATAATAACAATATATCATGTCACAATATATTGTAATACTAAAATGCAAATATATTATGGAGAGTGACAATATTGTGTACCAATAATGAAAGCTTAGACAATTTAATTTAGTATCAGATATGATAATATTATCCAAGAGGTAATTAATTATTAATAAAAAAAAAAAAAAAAAAAAAAAAAAAAACAACTGAAAACAAATCACATTATTTAGTACAATATCTAAATCGTTTTAAATGTTGTAACACTGTGCAATCATTTGTGTCTAAAATAACTGCGTATTTTTTAACTAAGCAAAATGATGAATTTTATATTTTGGAGTCTCTCTTGTCCTGCGAATTGGGGAGAAGGATCAAGTTCACGCTGATATAATACTCAGTTGAAAACTGGGGTTGAAGACCACGTCAGCGCGTTTTGTCACACTTTCTTGATGACCACAAAAAGTATTAAAAACAAAGATACGAGCATGGCATCATTAGAAAATGCAATGGGTCTACTTTTATTTGTATATAGTGATAATAACAACAAAACAATGAATAAATAAATAAAAAAAAAAAAAAACAGGGTGCTTGATATGTCTACTTTTAAATAAACCAATTCATGATATATTGTTATTATACCCCTGCATTGTTTTTAATGTTGAACAATTGTATCAACTTATGTATATATTCTATATCCCACGATCCAACAGAGGATAGGAAGTACAGAGAATGGATCAGTTTTTATAGGGAAAAACTGCATAGTTAAATGTTTAGCCATGTCATAACTGATTTTTGTACAATCATGTTAACAGATGTACAGCATTTATTGTGAATTTCACTGACATTGTATTATAGGGTTGTTTTGTGAAAACATCTATATGGTTAATTATAGATATAGTATGACAGAAACTCACCTATTCCCCACTCGTGTTGTTTTGCTGTATTCCCTGAAAAGGAAATACAGGGTCTCTGGAGAAGTCCGGCCCTGGAGAGCCGTGCAGCCCTGCAGAGTTCAGCTCCAACCCTAATTAAAACTCACCTGCCTGTAGCTTTCTAGTAATCATGCAGACCTTGAGTAGTTTGTTCAGATGCGTTGGATTAGGGTTGAAGCAAAACTCTGCAGGGTTGCGGCTCTTCAGGACCGACGTTCGCCACCCCTGGTCTATATAGAGCAGGGGTACTCAAATATAAACTTGAAAGGTCCACTTACCAAATTTCCGTTCAGTCCGAGGTCCAGAAAAGTAACGGTCAAATTCCAAATACTCCAACAACAACAAAAAAACAAACCTCAAAACTTTGGAACTATACACAAAAAATGATAGACCTTTAGTGTGAAAGGTGACACCTTCTTTGTGCCACCAGCTGGTTAAACTTGGGCTTAAAAAGTGTGAGGGCCAGGCGGAGGCACTGATGTAAATTTTCATTGGTGAGTGTGCTGCGGTATGCGTTTTTCACCATGTTCATGGTTGAAAAGGCAGATTCACAGCAGTATGTTGAAGGAAACATGGTGAGAATTTGAAGGGCCATCTTCTGCAGGAGAGGAACACCTGCTGCAGTAACCATCTTTGTCCAGAAGGTGACAGGGTCACAGTGAGATTCCTGCAGTGCTAGGTTTTCTTGGAGCTCAATTAGCTCTGTTTGCAGAGTAGCAGCATTGGCCCATGGGAAGACTTTCATGGCTTCAGTTGAGAATTCTGCAATACTTTTGACAAGAAATGGATTTTCGATGCACAACAAGACTTGTTTTCCAAGAGGGAAATCTTCAAAGCGAGTTTGGAAATTTGTAATCAGCTTTTCCAGGAATTCAGCATAATTGTGACGGTGATGTTTTCCTGCAGTCTGATCCAAAAGTCTTGGGAAGTGAAGAAGGTTCTGCTGTAAGTCACATTTGAACACCTCCAGCTTCCTTTGGAAAGCACGGACAGCTGACATGAGGTCACACACTGTGCTGTTTTTGCCCTGGAGTTTCAAATTAAGGTCATTGAGATGGGAAGTAATGTCAGTTAGAAAAGCAACAACTTCCATTTCTTCTTCATTCTTCATGAAATCCACAAACGGTTTGGCTTTTGCACTCTTCTGATCCAACAGAAATGTGTCCAGCTCTTTCCGCAGTGCCCAAAACCACTCCAGTACCTTGCCTTTACTAAGCCACCGGACATTGTTGTGAAGGAGCAAATCATCAAATGTTGCATTCACCTCTACTAGAAATGAGCGCAACAAACGATGTTGCAGAGCAGAGGATGCTCTCAGATAGTTGACAAGTTTCATGACTGTTGTCATTACTTCTGAGTACCTTTCTCCAAGGCTGGCACACAAAACCATCTGGTGAATTATGCAGTGGTATACCATGAGGTCAGGGTGGTGAGCTCTCAAGCGTGACACTAATCCCCTCTCTCTCCCAATCATACATGGTGCGCCATCAGTAGCAATAGAAACAACATGCTTCAGGTCTATCTCTCTGTCTCTAAGCATCTGTGTCACTGCTTCATAAATGTCATCCCCCCTTGTGTGTCCATGGAGGTTTGTAAGACCCAAAACATCTTCATAAAATTCTCCCTTTTCTTCATCAAAAAATCTGACAAAGACCATGAGTTGTGCATTGTCTGTGCTGTCTGTGGATTCATCCACAGCCAATGAAATGAATTTGGCTTTTTTTATAGCAGAGCTAAGTTGTTCAAGCAAATCAACAGCAAGTATTTCAGTTCGTCTTGCCACAGTGGAATCAGAGCAGGGTATTTGGCTTATTTTCTGGATTATTTCATCCTTTTGAGTCCCTTCAAAAAGAGCAGTCACCACTTCACTCATACACTCCTTGACTATTTCAGCATCAGAGAAAGGTTTCTTGTTTTTTTCCCAGGACCCATGCTACTCTTAGTGAGGATTCCGTTGCTCGCTCCTGTTGTGTGGCTGATCTAACTATTACACTGCTTGTAGCTTCATAGGATGATTTCAGCTGGTTTATTTTTGTGGTCCTTAACTCTGTGTTCTGAGGGTAATTTTGTTCAAAATGTGCGTGCTTGGTTTCATAATGACGTTTCACGTTACCACGTTTGATGATCGCTACCGTCTCGTTGCAGATTAAACACATTGGTTTTCTGCTTCCCACGGGGAGCACGAATGCATATTTTTTTGTCCACTCACTCTTAAACTCGCGGTTTTCAAAATCAACTTTTCTTTTCTTATCAACGGCCAGCTTTGAGCACGCCATTTTCACTAAGTTAGAAAAAAAAAAAAAGTCAGTTATCGATATTTGCAAATAATAGAATGCCTGTGCGCCTGCCTGGCCCAGAAGATGTCACCGGTTGATAAATCTGGCTGCCTCGAGTGAGCTAGAGCGCGAACGAGTGACGTAGTTGTCACGTTGCTATAGCGATGCTGTTACAGCTGCTGCGATTGGACATAGATGACGCAGTTAAAAAGAGTACAATCTTCAAAGACATATATCGCGGAATCACAATTGCGTGCTCCATTGAAAACTCATTTGGATTATGATTAAATTAGCATGTTGGTTTTGGCGTCGGTCCAGATTTAACTGTGTCTGGGTCCGGATGCGGACCGGAGTCCGCCTATTGAGTACCCCGGCTCTATAGTGCTTTGTGATGGGCCGCTGTCCCTGCATGATGGGCCAGAGCTGATTTAGTTCCCCCAAAGGTAATTCCTAGAATTAAACACGTTGCTAGTTCCTGTCAATAAATGATGTCTGAAATAAACTTTTTAAAACATAACATTGGTGTATGGCTTGAATTACAGTGACGTTTGTTGTCGAAAGTTTTAGTTAGGATAGCGGCGCAGGCTATTTTCCTTTATCAAAAGGGGCGGGGGTCGATTGCTGTCTTTTCAAAACTGCGGGGGTCATGACCATAGGCTCATAGGGGGTCGTAGGCTACTTTTTTTTTTTTTTTTTTTTTAAAAATTGGAAGCTCCTTAACTGCCTGATATCATTGCGCCTATACTGCACCCATGGTACCGCAGCAAAGTTCCTTGATTATTACGCTGGAATGAGAGTATAGTTCCTAGCCATATCAGCCTATATAATCGCAATTTTTCATTTTCGGTCGGTCTTAGTACACGATGTAACAGAAGAGTCAAGTTTTAAATAGAAAAACTTGCACTGTGCAAGAATTTATAAGCGGCGAGTGGATTCCAGCTTAAACACCTCTGATTGACGCATTCCAGAAATCAACAAATGGCTACATTGCTCAAGCTGCAAACACGCGTTTTAAATCGAAACTGCCTATTCTTGCGCCTGTTAATCATTTTTATGTTATATTATTTGTTTTTGTGCAATAGATGAATAACAATTTATATGTTTTTTTATTCTATGTTTAGACATTTCTATTTTGCGATTCTTGCGAATCATTTTATTCCCATGCATCCCGCCCGCACCCGCACTCGTCCATCAAGTTTTGTCCCGCGCCGTTCTATGTTGCGTCGTTTCCCGTGGTACTTCCACAGGAGTGTAGGTCTCTACTTCCTCTCTTGGCTGCATGAAACAAACCGTCGCGCTAATGTAAAGGTAATGACGTCCAGAGTAATAGTAAGGAAGTGTGCGTGCCTAATGTATGACACTCTTGTTTATCAGAGTCACATTAGTCACACATAAGTCCGCTATTGATTCACAGACTGTTCGCATTTTCAGGGCTCTGATCCCTAGTATGTTTGCGTGAAATTTCAAAACATTTGCATATTTGTCAAGATGAATGTCCTATGAGTGTTTATAATGGATGGTCACCCATAGAGAATGATCTTGTGGGGCGCAGTGGTGTTTATGCACATATGAGCATCAGCATCAACAGATTTAGAGTGTATTTGCTGTATTTTTCATTTGTACGTTTTATTTTATAATGGATACAAACAGTAGATATGTCAGCTCAGTTCAAATGGACAGGTTTAATGAGCGGTCTTTTGGCATCTCCCTGTTGTTCTGTTTGGCAGGTTCACTTACTTAAGAAAAAGTACTCTGAAGTTGTAAAGAATGTCTGAATGAAAGAATCCAGGGGCTTTAAATCTGTATGTGTATATGTTAAAAAGTTAGAATTGAGGCAGAGGCAGAGCTCCATAAACAGGCGTCAAGCTTTTTTTCTTAGATTGTAGTATGACGAAACATTGTGTATTTACTAGATGCCATTTCAACACTCTATAGAAAAAAATGAGCTGAATTTAAAAAATCTTTGGAAGATATCAGTGAACGTTTAAACATAGCAAGTAAATTTCTTGCTTAAGTTAATTTTGCATTTCATTTTTTAAAAGAGCAGACAAATCTGCTAGTCTTAATCTCCAATTTGTTATTTAGCAGTATAATACAGTGTATTAACCATTTCACGCGTACGATCACACCAGTGTGATCATTCTTGGCTGGTCCCTGAAGGGTACGATCACACCGGTGTGACGAGATTTTTGGTTTCCAATATGTTAGGTGTGTTCGACTTCATCTACGGCGATCAACGAGAGTAGCCGAGAGCAGTCGGGGGCGGAGTTGAAAACGGAGGCGTCAAGACGGACACTTTTTACTCTCGTCAGTGAAGCTCTCGCGGTGTTTGCGTGCTCTATCGCAGAAGAAGTGAATTAAATGCAATATTTATCAAATACACAAACTTTTCAAAAGCGTTTTCATGAGCAACAGAAACACGTTTCATATACTGCTTAATACAGCGCCATCTGAACAAGAATAATGATCAACATAAACATATACTGTTTAAATACTAATAAAGTGGGGTTATTTATGCTTTTATCAGTGTTTTATAAGAAAAATCTGACTCAATATAACATTGCGACTACAGTAAAAACACGTTTATTGTTCTAAAAAAACAGATTTGTCAGCATTATCGGACTTGAGGATGTTAGAATAAACCCAAAACACACGTGATCGTTGTCATGCGTTGAATCTGGCCGATCGTAAAACAGCCATGTGGTCTTCAGAGCTCCTGCAGCCGCTCTTAAGAAACTGCGCCGGATGAGTTAGCCGGCTGCTCTCGAATCGCTATTAATGTACTTTGATGCCACACGTGACAGTCACTAGGCGTCGGCGCAGCCTCAAGTCGGACAAAATTTCTAACCGGCATGCACTGCTTCAAGTCAGAATTTGATCGAGCTGCGCAGCGCTGCCTTAAGTCGAACACACCTCAAATCTGCTTTGGCGCTTTGGCTGGCGCTGAGCCAGATCGGACGCGCTGAGCGCTTGTCATATTATCGCAACTACACGTGTTTTCAACCATATAATGCTTATTTTATGTTCCAGACATTTAAATACACATAAGTCCTAGTGAATCGATGCATGTATAGTTAGCAAAATACACGCCAATGTCTATGGAAGCGGCAATAATGATCCTTACAAATGTTATCTGACGACATGTTTTATTGATATCATATACACATTGTGTAGGTAACTATAAAGTTTATTTTGCTCTTCTCCAAGCTCACCAGAGACTTACTTTAATTTTTTTTTTTTTTTTTTTCGGGAGGAGAGGATGAATTTGCGTTTTGTAAATCACACAGCTCGGATTCAGCGCGAACTAACATGGCGGCGCCCATCACTCGGCATAGATCAACTAACACGCTCATTATAAAAGTGTTTAAACCTCCAAATACATTTACTTGCACATATCTCAGAATCGGAATATCAGATATTTCATAATACAGAGAGCACGTTTGTGAATATTAACAATAAAAAGAGGAAAACGATATAAAAGTGACACATGTGTCATACAGCGCTATTGTGGGTGCGTTGTGTCACGTGACAAACACGACGCGTCGCCATGGAAACAATAAGGCTATATAACGGTCTATATAAAATTCTAAGTAAATATAAAGTTCTAAATAACGGTCGCCTAAAAAAAACTCGCCCTGGGGGCTCAGCTAGAATATTTTAAACTCACGTGTGAAAGGGTTAATGAAACAAGGTAATATACTAGGTGACATACATTGTGTGAAATTAATGTGGGGAAAAATGAAATACCCTGAAACCTAAGTGTATCTACACCAACAGAGAAATCCAAAAAGTGTTGTGCCCTGCTCTCCCCCTATGTATTTGCTGGCTTGTAATTAATGGTTTATTTCTTTTTATTTCTTTTTTTTTTTTTTTTTTTTTTTTTTTTTGGTGTTGATACAGATATAGTGCCAGTGTCTGTTATAGAGGGAGATACAGTCACTCTATACACTGATATTGAAACAAACCAACAAGAAGAAATTAGATGGTATTTTAATGACATTCACAGTCCTGAAATCACTGGAAATCAGACTGAGAACTGTACAGATGTTCAGTGTAATAATGGTACAGAGCTATTCAGAAACAATGACATTCTAATAGCTGAGATCACTGAAAATCAAAGTAAGATCTGTACAGATGTTCAGTGTAAAGATGCTAATGAGAGATTCAGAGACAGACTGAAGCTGGACAATCAGACTGCATCATTGACCATCACAAACATCAACACCAGAGACTCTGGACTGTATAAACTACAGATCAACGGCAGCACCGACAGTCTTGCTCAGCTTTTCAATGTTTCTGTCTTTTGTGAGTCACTATGTTTCTTATCTGATCCATTAGATTAATCACTTTCATATCCACAGTTTTCTCATGTTGTGTAGTTTGTTTGTTCTGTGGCAAAAGGTCCTCCAGCAGCTGTTGGTTTGTGTTTCAGATGCTCCTGAACAAGATAACCTGAAGTTAGTGAAGGCGGGGGAATCTGTCATTTTAGATCCTGATGTAGTTAAAAAAACAAATTATTTGATGAAATGGCTTTTTAATGACATTCGCATCGCTGAAATCAATGGAGATCTTAGTTTTATTTGTACCGATGTGCAGTGTTTATATGCTGATGTCAGATTCAGAGACCGACTGAAGCTGAATCACAGGACTGGATCTCTGACCATCACGAACACCAGAAATACAGACTCTGGACTTTATTATCTACTGATAACCACCATTAGATTCAGCATCAAAAAGAGCTTCATTGTTAATGTCACTGGTGAGTGTAGTCTTTGAAAGTGATCTGTAAAAGATCACATTTTCACAGCATTTTCCTATGTCATAATTTTCTGTGGCTTATAATTATGTTAATTACTTCAGGTTATGTTGATGCAGAGAGAGTGTCAGTGATGGAAGGAGATACAGTCACTATATACACTGGCGTTAAAACAAACCAACAAGAGGAAATGAGATGGTATTTTAATGACATCCGCATCGCTCAAATCACTAAAGATCTGAGTTTTATCTGTACCGATGTACAGTGCAAATATAGTGATGCCAGATTCAGAGACAGACTGAAGCTGGATCATCACACTGGATCTCTGACCATCACAAACACCGGAACCACAGACTCTGGACTTTATCATAATCAAGTCATCAGTGGCAGCAGGGTCAATCACACCATCTTCAGTGTTACCGTCTATGGTGAGCCATTGCTTAATATAGCAAGTTTTGTACATTTAAATCAGATCACTGTGTTCACTGATTGTACAGTAAGTCAAATTATGCAAAATATGCACAAAATGTGAACAAATGTGCTTTTTAGCCTGAAAGTCAAGAAAGAACATGAAAATCGCTTTCATATCCACAGTTCTTCATGCTGTGATTTGGTTTCACCTGTTTTTCAGAAGTTCCTGCTGCTGAACGAGATGAAATGAAGATAAAGTCAGTGAAGGAGAGCGATTCTGTCACTTTATACACTAGTGTAATGAAAAACCCAAATGATTTGATGACATGGTATTTTAATGACATTTGCATCGCTGAAATCACTAGAGATAACAATACAGATGAACAGTGTGAAGACAGATTCAGAGACAGACTGAAGCTGGATCATCAGACTGGATCTCTGACCATCACAAACATCAGAACCACAGAATCTGGACTGTATAAACTACAGATCAACAGCGGCAGAATCAGCATCACAAAGAGCTTTAATGTCACTGTTGCCAGTGAGTATAATTTAGCCATTTATTTTCTTTTTTTATTTGTTTATTTATTTATTTTTTTTACTGTAGTTTGTTTGACAAATTGGACTTGGGCCCTTCACTTCACTACACTTAAAATAGCTGAAACTCGGTCATGCTAAACCTTGTGAAAACACAAGCTTGGGTTATTTTGTTTTACGTTTTGCACTCCTTCAAATATGCCTTGGCTTAAAAGGTTAGTTTAACCAAAAATAAAAACTCTGTCATTAATTACTCACCCTTATGTTGTTCCAAACCCATAAGACCTGCGTTCATCTTCGGAACACAATTAAAGATGTTTTTGATGAAATCCGACCCTCCCATATGTAGCATGGGGGGGATATATTATAAATTATAACATACCCAACCAATCATAGCCCGACTATGCCACCCTGAATCTTATTCTCCTCAGGGAATATTCAGTTAAGTTATAAGCACAGATTCCATGTGTGCTAACCCAATAAAAGGAACAGAGACGAGTTTCTCAAATTTAACAAAAGATTACAATTTATTGATATTATAATTTATCGATTTTACATAAAAAGACACACTGCCTTTATAAAAGAATTCATTTAGTGTTTACTAAATGAAACACAGTGGGTTGCATTCTTATAGAAAGGGAACACCAACTACAAAAACAAAACAAAACAAGGAAAGAAGCGGACACCCGAGAGAAACTGACCGGTCACTGGCATGAACCCACACTACTAACCCGGTGGAATTCACCCGCAAACGTGCACACACACACACACAGCAAAAGAAAATATCTACACCACACACAGTGAACATGCAGTGCATTCGAAGGATATCCGCCAAAGGGACCACACCTGAGATCCAACCAGCACCCCTGAGTGTTCTGCTGAAATAACAAAAGGAAATAGAATTAGTTGGATTCCACACAATTAGGATGTTCAGAAAACCGACCATTAAATCGACAATACAGCCCACTTAAAAGAACACCAGCTCAATTACAAACACTGAATCTCAACATATAAGAATCACAAGTTAATTCACAAAACACCACAATAAAAATAAACAAATATTACACATAGACAGCAAGAGTACTACCACGTTCGAGGCTCAGAAAAGTACCAAGATGATCGACAAAGTAGTCCATGTGACACCAGTGGTTCAACTGTACGAAGCTACGAGAATACTTTTTATGCGCAAAGAAAACAAAAATAACGACTTTATTCCACATTTTCGTCTTGACTGCGTCACTTGTGGATGCGCGTTCACGACAACGCATGGGTGTGGCGGCGCCGGCGCTGACCCAGATCCTGCGTTATGACGTTGAACACATGCACCGTGCCTTGTTTACACGCAGAGAAAGACGCACGCATATGAAAGCTATTGAAATATATTGATCTGGGTCAGCGCCGCCACACGCATACACGAGTGATCCAGTAGAGAAGAAAATGTGGAACAAAATCGTTATTTTTGTTTACTTTATGCAAAAAAAAGTATTCTCATAGCTTCGTAAAATTAGTTGAACCGCTGATTTCACATGGACTACTTCAACAATGTCCGTACTAAGTTTCTGAGCCTTGAACGTGGTCCCTTGCCGTCTATGGAAGGGTTAGAGACCTCTCGGATTTTATCAAAAAATATCTTAATTTGTGTCCCGAAGATGAACCTTACAGGTTTGGAATAAAGATGAACCTTACAGGTTTGGAATAACATGAGGGTGAGTAATTAATGGCAGAATTTTCATTTTTGGGTGAACTAAACCTTTAACAAAATTATTTGCATTTGCTGTGTCATTGATTCGAAGAATGTGGCAGGCAGCCTACGTATTGCTGACTGTTATCTAGTTGTTTTCTTGATTAAACTTTTCAGACTATAAAAGTAAGAACTAAAGATTTCTTCTTCACCTCACCTTGATGACCAGTCATTTCAGATTCAAGTCTGTCTCCAGCCGCTGTAGCAGGAATAATAGGCATTGGTGTAGTTGTTTTGCTGCTCATTGCTGCTGGTGTGATTTACTATCACAAACGTCAAGCAGGACAATATGGTGAGTATGATATACAGATGGTTTAAAAAGATCAAAAAATGTGAGATTTACTGTGTGAGAATTTAATCTTTAGAAACTATTGGAATTGCACAGTTGCTTCTTCTTCTCTCAAAACGAATCGCATATTTGAGGGCCTAAACGTTCTCAGAAACTCATGAAACTGCACACACACCAAAAATGGTGAAAGTTTACATCTGATATGGGTTTCAGAAGTGGGCATGACAAAATGGCTCGATAGCGCCACCTATAAAATTTCATGAAATGCCCCTCGAACTACATTTCATTTAGATGTATGAAATTCGGTAGACAACACACCAATGTACCTACACCAATGTAACACACCAATACCTACAAAAAAGTCCCCCGGTACGAAGTCCGAAACCCAACAGGAAGTTTTGAATTTTCTCTGTAAGTTTTGTGCCGTTTTTGGCATTTTCAGGTGTTGTATTTAAACAAACTTCTCCTAGAGATTTAAACAGATCAACACCAAATCTGGTCAGTCTAATCTTCAGCCCTTTGTGATGTTAAATTGCAAAGATCTTGAGCTTTTCTCAAAGGGTGTGTCTGTGGTGGCCTGACAAAAAGAGGAAGTTGTTATAATTCAGGCACACACATGCCCATGACCATATTTAGTATATATTAATATTTTAGACCATATAGTCATAACTCCACCTGCTGGCAACAGAAAGTAGCATGTTTTATGCTGTAACAAACTCCTCCTAGTGATTTAATGACATCAACATTATATTTGGTTGGTCTACTCTAAAGGCCTTGCAATGTGAAATAGCAAAGATCTTGTGTTTTCGTTAAAGGGCTTTTCCATGGCGGCCTGACAAAGTTCAATGTTTCACCATGTAATAGGAAGTTGTTATAACTCAGCCATACAATGTCCGATCTGCCCCAAACTTCACACATTCAGTAAGAGTCCTGGCATGAACACATTTAATAGCCAATATTCTGTTATAATCATAGTGCCACCTGCTGGCAACAGGAAATGGCTTGTTTTACACTAATTTAAACATGCAATGTCCAATCTGCACTAGACTTCACATGCTTGGTAAGAGTCCTGTGCCGAAGACATCTAAAGGCCAATATTCAGTTATAATCATAGTGCCACCTGTTGACAACAGGATACATCATGTTTTACCTTAACTCAAACACACTGTGTTCAATCTGCACCAGACTTCATAAGTTTGATCAAAGTCATGTCTTGAAGACATCTACATGCCAATATTCAGTTATAGTTAGAGCACCACCAGCTGGCAGCAGGAAGTTTGGCACATTTAAATGACTTTGACATATTCGTCCTGTATTTATGACTTGAAATTCATATTACTCACCATTCGCTGTTTTCCTAAAGCCACCGGCTGGCGGTTAGCCCATGTGCAGGGGTCCTTTCAATGCTGTTTGCAGTTTTAATTAGTTTTTGTATTTTTATTAATTGAAGAGTTTGGTTGCAAAACGCGATAAACGCCATTTTTTGACATTTGGATTTTATTATTGGAAATCACTGTTCAGATGTACCTTAATCCATGTGTGAATTGCTGCCATTAATACAATTTAAGAATGTACATTTTAGGCCTACTATAAAATGTATTTTTTCACAAAACGCGATATCCGCCAGACCAGTTTCTTTACAAAGTGCGATATAACCAGGGTTCGAAATTAACACCCGCCAACCCGCCAAATGCGGGTTAAAAATCATTTTGGCGGGTATTGATAAAGACTTACCAGCCAGTTTGGCCGCTGAAGCATGAGCCAATCATGCAAATCATGTCAGAGACGCTCTGGGTCGTTTGTCCCCTCCGTCCTACATTTCACATGAACACTACGGGTGACGTTTTAGATATTGGCAGCAGCGCGCAGATACTGTACGCTTCGGTTTGCGGGTCCAATCAACGACGACAAGAGCGCGAAAATACAAACAAGAAATAGGAAATATCGGATGAGCAAAGAGGACTGAGCTGGACAGCGAAATAATCTAAAATCAAAATGCTGCGGTGGTTAGGACAGACGTCAGGATCACGCAAGCGCAGCATCCACTGGGAAGAGAGTCAATGCCGGTGAAGTGCTCCGAGTTTGCGCATTGATTTAACGATAATATCAAAACAAAAAACATATATTTTTAAAAAGAGGATTCAATAGGCTAACTAAAAAACGTTTACCATTTAATTGTGTATACTGTAGGCGAGCTGTCAGTCACGTAGGCTACGTTTATAGCGTTTTGCAAAAAAAAAAAAAAAAATAAAAAAAAAGTTATGTTATGTTATGTTGTGTATGTTCTGGCCAAAACTAACTCAGAATCTTATTATTAATAATCAATCTTTGTATATACTATTCCATATATTTATGATGTATTGTTTTTTTAACCAATTTAAGATGTTTGACAATGTTAAGATAAATATGTTGCATTTTGGCATGGTTTTTGACTTATTTATGAACTATTTATGGACATAAAATTAAATAAAAAATATCCTGGATTTGAAAAATATTGTGTCCCTGGCCTTCACCGAGCTCAAGTAATAGTTTAATGTACAAAAATTGTGAATGAACTTGACTGTTGATGTCTTAAATAATAATGTCAAATAACCAACATTTCTCAAAATGGATATATCTCGTTTTGCAACGAAACTCTTCAATTACTAATCAAAGTAATGTGTGTTCAGCTGAGTTTGTTATTGTTTACAGGCGACACTACAGACATGGTGATACAGTTCAGTCAACAGGTAAGATGCTACAATAAATCTGCATGTCTGAAAATTACAGTTTTGTGTGGTTTGATTCAGAATTTACTGCATAAAGACATCAGTAATAACTGATTCTACAAGACAGCACTATAATACGGTTATAATATGGAACAGTGGTATGAATACATTTTATAATTATTTATAATAATGTGTACTATTATTATTATATCATTATATTTGCCATACACACTTACAACCCAAAATGGCACATAGTATGAAAAAAATAATAATAAAAAAAAAAAAAAAAAAAAACGAAAAGGTACAACTTTATTAGCAGAGCAAGTAAGAGTAGCAATGCTACTCTATTAATACTTCTCAGTGCTATACTTAAAGCATTTTAGATGTGCAGGCTGTTTAGGAAAGATTAATACAGATTTTCAGATGTTAGTCCTGTACATTTTTTATACCTTCTGTGAATCCGTTTTCTTGAAGATGGATAGAGACACTTTTATGACTCCTGCCAATGAATCTGACTAAAACTGAGGCTGCCAATGAGACATCAGAGTAAGTTTATTTATGTTGATACTTTCAATGAAAGGAAACATCAAGAAAAGTTGGGGAACTAATAGTGTTGCGATACCAAGTTTGCAGTATTCAGTACCAATACCAGTGAAATTTCACCTTGACACCAATTTCAGCTAATTAAATTCAAACTCATTTGCTGTGATTCATTTTTGCGTAATCTTAATAATACATTTAAAAAGTAGCCTAAATATATATTTTTTAAAAACTTACCAGAAATTTTCAAGTTTAAAGGTTTTGAAGGCTGTACAGTCTATCTGCAGGAGGAGAGCAGAACATAGTAAATTAAGAAAACATAGTAAATTAAGAAGAAGAGAGAGTGCTTTAGGTTTTTTTTAGTTTGTCAAGGTTTATTAAAGCTGCAGTGTTACATTACAATTTTCGTATTAGCTTCTTCCCTGATGTTATTCCTTGATGTTACTCCCAAGAGTCACGTAACTAAAAACTGGTGTTTTCAGCTGAAATACTTTAATTTAAGTGATGCTTTGTGCTTTTCTTTGTTTGTTTGTATTGTCATAAACTTGTGGTTAAAGGCTCAAACCCTGCAAGTGTTGGTCCATGAAATACCACCATTGTGTCCTTCATCAAACTCTGAATCTCAGGAACTGAACCTCTTAGAACTGCACTGAAAAACACTATCAAGAGAAGCAGCAACAACATGTTAAATATGTGTTTTTTTTTTGTATATTTTCCATAACTGTTCCATAACTGTTACTGGATGCTGAATAAACTATTTACTGGTATTAATCAGCAGAAGGGTCTGCAGTGAATGTGGGAAAACAAACAAACTGAACTGCATGCAACAACCAGAAGGACATGCACTGACAATAAACACAGGAAACAGACTGTTTATAGTCCACTAAGATTAATGGTGAAGGATCTGAGGACCCTCAAATGAAAACTGTGTGTGTTTTGCTTCAAGAGAGCAACCATACATTTGTGTTGTGTTTTCCTTTTTTCCTTTTTTTACATTTATTCTTCATTCATTTATTCATTTAGAATATTTTTTTATTTAATCATTAAATTTTTATTATTTCATTTAATCATATAAGAATTTATAATATTGTTAATATATTAAAATAATATAATTTTTGTTGTTTTTTAATATATTATGTCCATAGTTGTTTAGTCTTATGACTGTGTAAGGGCTCTTTGTCTTTGTGAATAAGAGATACAAGAGAATCTTTATGGAAATGCAAGGTTTATCAGATGTTGTTGTGAATCAGTTTGTTGGATTTGTGTTCTTCAGACAAAGTCTGAGCACTGAAACATAAAACTAATCAATAAACTCAGCTTCTTTTTATAATCATCACTTTGTCTCCTGCTGGAATCATGGTTTCTTGGTAGAAATCGTTCTCCATGGGCTGATGAACCTAATGTATGTTATTTTAAGATAACCATTTTACTCTCTTCCTTAACTTATTAGCTAATTTGCCGATTCCAGAAAACATCTGCAGCAGATTGGCATCTGGTTCTTCTGGAGGCCATCCTGATTTTGGCACACTTTATTTTTATTCCAAAATTCAAGAACTTCACCCAAACAATTTTTCTGTATTGTTTGTATATTTGAGTCTACTGGTATTGCCTAATATTTTCTTAAGGCTTTCTTTTTTTTTTTTTTTTTAACTATATTAATTATTTAATTTTTATTAACTTTCATTGCTGAATCAACGTCCCTTTCATGGAATGTCTGTTCACTTGGCAGATATATTTGCAACACCTCCAAGCAGTTATTTCAGGCATCTAAGACCAAGTCTTATCTAATGGTGGAATCCTGAAATTTCAAAAAACTGCTTACCAGGCTCGTAATCACACAGTTACATAAATAATAATATATTTCAAATCAGTAACTAATACTGACAAACTGTTACAAAAATATTGCTTCTTGTGTTCAAGTAGCATTAACAAAAAAAAAAAAAAAGGACCTTCCAGTTAGCACATGACTTTTTAAACAGTTAAATCATCAAACAGACTGTATAAGTTCTAAAAGTTGATCTAAAAGTCCATATTGACTTTTAACTTTTAAATTGGAGCTTACCAGCAGGGTCTGTTGAGGTGATCTAAACTGCACTGCAGAACAGATCTTTCACACCAGATATTAAAGTTCATTGCATGCAGTTGATTCCATGTTAAAAACACCTCTATTCAAATTTCGATTGATATTGCGGATGTGAAATGTCAGTTAAATGTTTTAGTTTTGGGCCTGGTATTATTGTTGGTTCTTTACTGCTTCCTCTTGAGGAACAATAAATGTTGAGCTGTATTATTAGAGAAGGGATTTCCGCTTTGGATACGAGAGCAATGATGAGAACATTGTGCTACATTTGCCAAAATGTCCAGAGAAGCATTGTATGAGAAACTGTAATCATTATGCAGTGTACTCGATATTCAAGTAAATTTTGTAAAAGGAATAAATCATTATCAAAAATATACACCGATCAGTCATAACATTATGACCACTGACAGGTGAAGTGAATAATGATCATCTCTTCATCACGGTACCTGTTAGTGGGTGGGATGTATACTGAACATTTTGTCCTCAAAGTTTATGTAATATAAGCAGGAAATATGGGCGTGCGAGTTTTGAGCGGATGTGGACCTCAATAATCCCTACTACAAACCATGTCTTGTTTTAAACTATTGTTTAATCCTTACAGATAATCAGAGCACATTTAACCATCATAAGGAGCATTAAATGAGATTGAATTATCCTTTAATGTTAGATTTTTCTTATTCCTTAATATGTAAAATTAGAAGTACCATAACCCAGATTTTATGTTTATTAAAGCACCAAATAACAACGACTTCAACAAAATACTAGATTTTAAAAATGTGAATTTTATTTTTACAGACATTAAAAACGAATAAGATTTATTTGACATTAATTAGGATAACATTACATTCGTTTCTTACCACTGAATTAACGATGATGTGCTTCTCTCTTTTGGTCAGTACACAAAAACCTCTCCGTTAACATCATGTTCTCTTTAATTAGACGTGTCAAATTTCCCTGAAATCACAATATTCACTCTCGTATTAATTATAAGTAATTATTCATTAAAGAGATCGATCAACGAATGTTAGTCAGTAAAACGAAATGACCGTTAATTTTTAAATTACGCGAGTGCGCGTCTTTCTGTGGAAGACAGGATTAAGCGCGTGCAGATCAGAGGCGCGCAGTAAAGAAATATACAAACAAACCCAGTGTTTATGATTTGATTTTCTGACTACGTTTATCCTTGGTTTAATTGTAGATATAAAATTAAAATTATATTATCATTATAATGCGATTTGACCACTTTGATGTCTACGCTTTATTAAACGCTTATTTCAGACATGAAATTCTGCAAAAAATAGTTTATGTATAATGACAAAAGTATACATTTCAGCATTAGAATAATCAGAAACATCTGCAAAGTTTTAATTAGTTTACATATGACAACTAAAAATAACCTGCAGGGAACGTTCTGGGAAGGTTCTTTTTAGGTTATAAAATTTAACCAAAAAATAACCTGCAGGGAACGTTCTGGGAACGTTCTTTATGGGTTATTAAAAAGAGAACCTACAGGGAACGTTCCTAGAACGTTCTCATTTGGTTCCCAAAAAAAAATAACCACAGGGGAACGTTCTGTGATTGCTGGGTAGACGACTGGGTCGGAGCATCTCCAAAACTGCAGCTCTTGTGGGGTGTCTATCAAAAGTGGTCCAAGGATCCTTCCTTCACAGCGGTGAACCGGCAACCGGGTGTTTGTGCATCGGAGAACACATGGCACCAGGATGCACTATGGGAAGAAGGCAAGCCGGTGGAGTCAGGTATTAAGATGCGTTTTGGTCGGAGACATATCCGTTTACACCCGGCGTTTCAATCCGTCTTCTCTGTCCACTTTCGACCACTTCTGACCACATTACTCAACATGGTGCTGATTACATGGAGGGTAAATGGGGGGATCCCTTTGTCGGCTTCAAAACAGGAGCGGGAGGGCTAAAGTTATCGTTCACTTGTACTCACACGTTTGCAAAATTAGACAAAAAAAGAAAATGCGGAGAACAGCCGCTTTAGTTTCGTTTCGTTTCTTTCCGCTTCAAAGTTTAAATCCCATTTGATAAGAGTGTGTCCTTGTACGTCTCGCAATGAATACGTATTAGGTCAGTAGGCAGAGAATGTCTTAAGCTGTTCCACCACATGTGCGTCTACAATACAACAGCAATCCGATCAAATGCATTTTCAACCACCTCTGGATGTGGTTTTATGTGTGTCACTATGATGATGTTTAGTGTTTGTGTAAATGACACTGCACCTTCTATATATGTTAACATTTAAAAGCTGCTTGTGATGGGCTTTGGCTCGTCTTGTAACGTTCTCATCACCGCCTGCGTTTGGTGGTGTATTTCAAAGTTACCAAACAGATTTCAGTACTTCAGTAGGTTGGTATATTGACATTATGCCAGTTAATGAAATTAATTTGTATAAAATCTAAGGTAAAACCTGTACAGTGTGCACTGAAAGACACTGGAAACAAGCAGCAACAAAGTGCTTAATATGTATAATTTTGTAACATTTTCATGACTGTTACTGGATGCTGAATAAGCTTTACTGATATTAACCATCTGACGGGTTTTTTTAAAAGCACATTTCAAGGAATAGTCCCCATGAAAAAAAAAAAAAAAAAAAAAAAAAGTACTCATCCAACCAATCAACCATCCTAGATGTACATGAGTCTGTTTCTTTATGATTACATCACTTGATCGCCAATGGATTCTTTGCAGTAAATGGAAACAAAACTGAACTGCATGCAACAACCAGAAGAACATGAGCTTACAATGAACACAGGTAACATTAGTTTACACAGCTGACTAGGATTAATGGACTAACAATGCTGGAAATATGTACCCAGCAAACACAAAACGTTTTTACAACTTTTCACAACGTTGTATTTTGGTTGCAATTAGGTAATGTTGTAGTACAACGTTTTAAAAACGTTTTAAAAACGTTTTTTTAATAAAAAAAAATGTAACCAAAATAAAACGTTTTATAAACGTTGTAAAAATACCAACCTGGAACGTTTTCTTTAAGTAGTCAAAAAACGTAAATATCACGTTCGTCTACTACGAAAATGAAACCAGACCAAACTACAACTTTCGGGGGACGTTTTATTCAGGTGTTAAAATAACGTAATATTCACGTTGGAATAAAACGTTTTAAAAACGTCATAAAAGTACCCAAAATACAACCTTGCAAAAACTATACGTTCTTAAAAGTACTTAAAAGTAATAGGTGAATCCTTACTTTCAGCTGTATTCGCTCATCTAATAATATCACGTTCGTCTACTACGAAAATGAAACCAGACCAAACTACAACTTTCGGGGGACGTTTTATTCAGGTGTTAAAATAACGTAATATGCACGTTGAAATAAAACGTTTTAAAAACGTCATGAAAGTACCCAAATATAACCTTGCAAAACTCTTCTGTTTGTGTAAAAATATCAGTAAAATAACAGTGATATTTTAACATTAACGCAATTCAGTGACTGAGTAACAGATAGTCTGAGCAATATAAGGACTTAAAAGTAATAAATTTGTCTTTGCTCATTTAATAATACCGTATATTCATGTATCACGAGCTAACAGCTCAGTGTGTAAACCAGTCTGTGGTATAAACAAAAGAAAGGTGGGAGAGAGGTATTAACACATGACAGTATGCAACGGTGCCAAAACTCCCTTTGTACGTGATGTTTGTTTTTAATGTGTTTTGCTATAGATAGACTACTTTTATTCTACACTGTTTACAATTTCTTGTATGTTTTTCGTTAGGTAGCTAAATAAGTAAATAAATACAATTTCTAAAGCTATTATTATATTATATTATATTATAATCTGTTATAAACTTAATTCAAAAAATTTTATATTCTCTGCTAATATGCTTTTATATTCTCATTTCACTTACAGTTTGATTACTTACATTAGGCCTACACTATCCACTTACACAATACGTTATCAAGTTTCAGGACATTTTATCTGTCATTCTGACATCTGTACGCTGTAGTTCATGTATGTATTTATGTAAACGCTACATTTTAAACGGACACGCGCTTTGAACGTTCGAGTTGTATTTAAACTGCAGCGGAGAGAGAGTTACTATGGAAACGGGGAAGCAGCTTAACTGACAAGCGGCGAGTCTCCGTCTGTCACACCGCTTTACGGTAAGTTTTGTCCCTAATAAGACAAAAATAATACATACAACTGTTCCTAACACTTTCTTATATGTAATAGACACGTTTCTGTTGAATATTTACTTTATAGAAATGGTTTAGTGTCTTCGGAAAAAGTCCGTTAGCATCTCAACCGTTAGGCTAACTATAAGATGTAGGCTAACTGTAGAGTTTAGCTCTTAATTCATAAAGTTTTCGCTTTTAGTCACATACTATGTGTAGATGACAGTTTTTTGTATATATATAGTTTTGTAAATATTGCTGGCAATTTGTCAGTGGATGAACGGAAGTAAACCATTTAACCCAAATGTATGGGCTGTACTGTTAATCGGTGACGTCACTTACATGGAGCGTGAAAATTAACTCAAATCTTTTTAAACACGTTTTGATCCCACTAAAAAGATATTGATAAAAATTGTACTGTGATTTCAGCAGCATCAGTAAGTTATTTGACTTCTAAACAAACTGTGATGTGATACTGTATGAGTTTGTTTATTTCTAATAATGCTGACCTTGCATATTACATATTGCTGGCTCTGTGACAAATTGTTTATGTTTCTAACATTAGATTCTTCATGCTGATGGCAGTACTGCAGTAGAGTTGGAGCGGACCTCCTGTTGAAGAGCATCTCCAAGGTGCTATGAACCATCTATAGAAAGTAAAACCTCAAACATACATTACTTCTAACAATCATTGTTGATGTTAAAATTGTATTTCAGGGCAGTTTGTGAAGACAGACAAACAAGAGATGCTGTGTCAACCTGGACAGAAGTCCGTTTCAGATCCACCTTCCACACCAGACTTCTCATATGGATTGCTGTCTACTAGCATATTATTTGTTCCCCTCAGAATTTAGTGCATGCAGACATTACTATATTGCAAGAATAGAGAATGTGCCGTATTTCGGATATGAATGTTAATTGCTCTTAAGCATTAAAAAAATTTTTTTCCCCAAAGCACCTATAAGCCAATTCACACTGAATCTCACGAGTCAGAGTTAAAAAAAAAAAACTCTGGTTTAGATAATTCACTTCTTTACAACCTTGTTTCTTTTTGGGGTTGTACTGAATTCTGTGACCCACCAAATTTTGTGAACCTAGGCACTGCAGTGAGCTAATCTGACCTACTACTAAACCCAACCCTCTAGTCCTACCATTTTTTGCCATACTGATTACCATTTGTATAACCATAATTAAAACTGTTTTTGTAGCAAAACCATTTTTAATTTTTGGTTACCATAAAATATTTTAAATGTTTCTAAACTACCCTCGGCAGTAGAGTCATATAATTTGGTGGGTCACAGAATTCAGCAACTGAATGAATCAGCACTAAAAGAATGGTTTTCTAACTAAGTCATTAAGACGGTCTCTTGCTGCCACCTAGTGGCATAATAATGTAACTTACAATTAAAGCACTGAATAATCCCTACCTAAATACATTTTTCCATTATTCCAGTATTATAAAATATTAATTAAACAACAATAGCCATTATAAACTGTATGTATTATATATTATTTGAACAAGTTCTAAATTGGATGTCATATACCTGTAATTTGTGCTAATAAATCACTAACAATATAATCATTAGTTTTAGTGCAAATGAGTAATAAGATTGCAGTGTGATTATTATTATAACTGCAATAAAATAATTTGTAACTAGCTGAAATTGAATACATTTTACAAATGAAATGCTGCTTTTTTTTCTGTTAAAACATGCATTGAAGTTTCTTGGACTTTGTACTCATATTTAACTTTGCCAGTCATTGCATAATTTTCATATGTTGTACTTTATTTGAACCATTATGCTTTATTGGTGTATATTCATGCATTTGTCTTGTTTATTGGCTTATTTATTTATTTTTGTGAACTACCCATATCACATTACTTGTTATATTTTGTGAATAAATACGACGAGTGATAATTTTTGTTTAGTATAAAGTATTAGGCCTATATATGTTAACCTAGCCTTATAAAACCAGCAATGCTACAAGGTAAGGTGAAATGTAAATAAGTGCTTTTAAGATCAATAGTCAGATTTAACACTGTAAAGAAAACATTTTGATGGCAGCATGTAAAGTACCAGTTTGGACGTGGTAAGTACGTTATAAATACGTTTTTTCACAACGTTGCAAAAACATTTTTACAACGTCTCCTTCCAACGTTTTAAAAACGTTATAAAAACGTTTTTTTCACGTTGTGAAAAAAAACGTATTTATAACGTTTAAAAAACCCGACATTTGTCGTATTAAATACGTCGGAAAAAAACGTTATTACAACCTTTTTACAACGTGAAAAAAACGTTTTTATAACGTTGTTGTGTTTGCTGGGTATCTACTAATCAGGGACTTATCAAACATCGTCAGATTGATTAATCCAAAATAAAAGTTTATGTTTACATACACGCACGACTATCAGTATTACAGCACTTTAAAGTTTTTTTTCTCCCTTATTATTTCCCCCCTTTTTCCTCTTTTTATCTCCTTATAATCCTCAACTATTGTGATAAACTATGTGTGCTTCACACTTCAGACCAATAGGTGGCGGAACGGCGCCTTTTCCCTTCAAACTCAAAACAGTAGAAGAGGAAAACGAATGAATGCGCTACCAGCCGATGTTTCTAAAAAAAAAGATTGGTAACGTTTTTAAAGCATGGAGTCAATTACAAGTGAAGACTTGCATTTAGACCAACAAGAAGAACAGAAACCTGTGAAGACAGAGTTTTTTTGGAGATTACAGTGAGAAGATGAGCGATCCAGAACCCCTCAGAGTGAAGGATGAAGATACTGAAGAACGAAGAGGTTTGTGTTTATTCCTGGTTCTTCATTAAAACGCCGCTGTGAAACACTAAGGTTATAAAACTTGAAAGAATTTCAACAGATTTTATGGTTGTAGTCAGTCAGTAAAACGAAGCATGTCCAGTCATTACACTTAAAGATAACTACTTGTTAAAGATGGTCACTGACTAATATTAAAACTACTAGTATCAGAGTATCAGAAGTACTAGTAAATGGTGTAAATAATAGCACTGAGTGATCAGATCTGAGTAGTGGGTTGCTGGATTCTGTGTGATGAATATGCAGTAGTTCTAGAAATTCTGACATTATTTACTCACACTTATATAATAATAAATCTATATGAATTTAATTCTAAAAATGTAATGCATGAACAACATGAGGCTGTGTAAATAATGAGTGAATTTTTTAGATGAACAGCTTTAATTCAATTAGAGATCCTTATACTACAAATATGGTGCACAATGTAACAAAATAACAAAATATCAAGAATCGCAGAGGTTTGGTGGTGGGCTTTTTTTTTTTTTTTTTTTTTTCTTTCTCTCTCCACTTACCCTAGCAACTGCAACACCCTGGGAACCACTCATTTTCTTCAGAAAATTTAAAAAATATTGTTTTACTTATTTTTCATTTTTTGTTTGTACTGACATTTTTTACTGTGTTAATCAGTGTTAAGGCCTTTTCACACCAAGAATGATAACTACTGTATTCTGGAGCTCTGTAAAGTCAAGTGAATTCTGATTGGGTGTCAATATTTTATCATTCATATAGGAAAAAAAAAAATGTTCTGAAAGTGATTTTGTTTCAACAGTACTGTTCCTCAATATCGTTATCATTAGTGTTGTTTATTGTGTTTTATTTATTATTTATGTTTCCGTCCATACTGTATAAAGTAACATAATGTAAATTGTGCACAATTATTAACCACAGTGGTTAGACATACATTCTTAATTTCAGACAGAACACATTTGTGACCCTGGACCACAAAACCAGTCTTAAGTCGCTGGGGTATATTTGTAGCAATAGCCAAAAATACATTGTATGGGTCAAAATTATTGATTTTTCTTTTATGGCAAAAATCATTAGGACACTAAGTAAAGATCATGTTCCATGAAGATATTTTGTAAAATTCCTACTGTAAATATATGAAAACTTAATTTTTGATTAGTAATATATATTGTTAAGAACTTTATTTGGACAACTTTAAAGGTGATTTTATCAATATTTTGATTTTTTTGCACCCTCAGATTCCAGATTTTCAAATAGTTGTATCTCGACCAAATATTGTCCTATCCGAACAAACCATACAGTAATTTCAGATGATGCTTTTAGATGATGTATATATCTCTGTTTTGAAAAACTGACCCTTATGACTGGTTTTGTGATCCAGGGTCACATTTATGCTTTTAAAAACGTGAGACAAAGCGCATTGGAAAAGCGCACAGGTTTGAACAGGGCCAAAAAACACTAGACAATGGCTCTGAGAAAGACATGATGATCAAGCACCGGAAGTAACAGTTTCTTCACATTTCTGTCATTGATTGATTGATATATAATGATTTGCTTAAAAAGCAACTTTTTTACTTTCATTTCAGACCTGATGGAAGAGAATGAGGAAAGTGAAGAACAGAACTGCTCACAGAAGGAAAGACAATTTAAATGGAGAAGAAGAGCCAACAAGTTAACTTGCCTTCAATGTGGAAAATCATTCCCATACAAAAAAAGTCTTGAAGATCACATGAGAATCCACACAGGAGAGAAGCCATTTACATGTGATCAATGTGAGAAAAGTTTCAGACTAAAAAGAAACCTTAATATACACATGAAAATCCACACTGGAGAGAAGCTACACACATGTGATCAGTGTGGAAAGAGATTCACACAAAAAGCAACCCTTAAGAAACACATGAACATCCACTCTAAAGAGAAGCCACACACATGTGATCAGTGTGGGAAGAGTTTCACACGGAAAGAAACCCTTACGGATCACATGAGAATCCACACTGGAGAGCCGCTGCCCACATGCGGTCACTGTGGGAAGAGTTTTGTACAGGCAGTCAGTCTTAATTCACATCTGCGTTCTCATTCTGAAGATCATCAAAGATCATTTACCTGTGATCAGTGTGGGAAAAACTTTCGTTGGGCACAATCCCTGAAGAAGCACCTGTCCATTCATACAGAGGAGAAGACTCATGTGTGTTCTTTGTGTGGAAAGATTTTTTCACGACTGTACACTTTTAAAATACACCAGAAAAGACACAACAGCGTGAAGAATCATAAGTGCTCTGATTGCGGGAAGTCTTTTTACACAGATGTTCAAATGAAGCTGCACCAGAGAATTCACACTGGAGAAAAACCTTACAAGTGTTCACAATGTGACAAGAGATTTAGTCGGGTAGAATCTCTGAAAACACATGAGAAGATCCACACTGGAGAGAGGCAGCACGTGTGTGGTCAGTGCGGGAAGAGTTTCACACTAATAGGAAACCTTAAAGAACACATGAAAATCCACTCTGGAGAGAAGGCACACACATGTGATCAATGCGGAAAGGGATTCAAACAAAAAGGAAACCTTAACAAACACATGAGAATCCACACTAGAGAGCCGCTGCCCACATGCGGTCATTGCGGGAAGAGTTTTGCACAAGCAGTCAGGCTTAATTCACATCTGTGTTCTCATTCTGGAGATCATCAAAGATCATTTACCTGTGATCAGTGTGGGAAAAGCTTTCGTTGGGCACAATCCCTGAAGAAGCACCTGTCCGTTCATACAGAGGAGAAGACTCATGTGTGTTCTTTGTGTGGAAAGATTTTTTCACGACTGTACACTTTTAAAATACATCAGAAAAGACACAACAGCGTGAAGAATCATAAGTGCTCTGATTGCGGAAAGTCCTTTTACACAGATGCTGAAATGAAGCTGCACCAGAGAATTCACACTGGAGAAAAACCTTACAAGTGTTCACAATGTGATAAGAGATTTAGTCGGGTAGAATCTCTGAAAGCACATGAGAAGATCCACACTGGAGAGAAGCCGCACACATGTGATCAGTGCGGGAAGAGTTTCACATTTAAAGGAAACCTTAAGTTACACATGAAAAGCCACTCTGGACAGAAGCCACACGTGTGTGATCAGTGCGGGAAGAGTTTCACACTCAAAGGAAACCTTAAAGAACACATGAAAATCCACACTGGACAGAAGCCACACGTGTGCTCTTCTTGTGGAAAATGTTTTACATGGTTGCATGGTTTGAAAGTACACCAGAAGACACATACCAGTGTGAAAGCAGTGTGAAAAAGACATTTGCTATATAATCTCTCCAGAGAATTCACACTGGAGAATAGACTTTTAAGTGCGGACACAGTGATAAGAGATGAAGTTTGTCAGGACACGTAAAACCACATTAGATGATCCACATAAGCTGAATCTGTAGGTGTAGTGTCATTAAAAGTATAGTTCTTGTTCAGATCCAGTTTCAAGTGCAACTTTGCATCAAGACCAGCAGTTCTGAGTGTTAAGGTTAAAATTAACTTGAAGATTGAGTTCTTCCAAAAAGACGAACATTTAAGAAGTGTGTCACTCTTAGTTCATTTACTGTTTTTTACAAAACAAAGTAGTCGTTTTTTACATGTACAGAATAGTCTTGAGTTTACATTTACTAGGTATGTGCTGAATGAGGCTTTTGAAACAGTGAGAATTTTACAAAAAACTGCGTTGATGCTTCAAAGCTTTTGGTACAGTTCTGTACTCCGCCATCTGGTGGTCAATAAAAATTCATACACAAAATGTGTCATTGAGATGTTTTGTTAATTGGGATGTCATTGTTAATTTTTTTTTTGTGAATTTTATAAGCATATATCTCATTAGCAAGGTGGTGCATGTGTGCAGCGATAGAGTTTCAAAAATATATTTTGCACAAAACAATGACAAAAGCCGCTTTTCCACTATCGTACCGAACGGTTCTTAGAACGGTCAGGTCCGGTTCCAGTTGTGTTTCCACCTGGGCCTGGTATACGGCACGGCACGATTACAAACCGTTCTCGGCCCGGAATTGTCGGCACGGTTAGACAACCGTGCCAAACCGTGCTGATAGAATGTGTGTGCTAAGCGAAAGCCGCTGTATGATCAAACAGCCAAAGTAAACAGCTGTTACCCTGCGTTCATAGCTCATGCATTAATAGTGTCAATAAATGTGTTAGTTTTCAGAAAGGTTTTACCTTCTGTGTCCGTTTCCGTTAGCATGCATATCCCGTCAGCATTTGTTGGTAATGTTATACCTGTCGTCGCCTTCTGTTTATTTAATTTTTTGCGTTGTTTATAGTTGTGTCCTTTTTTCTGTTATTCTGTTAAGTCCCAAAAACAGAAATACCTGATCATATGAAACCTGATCCGTGCTGACTGGTCCGGATCGGCACGGAACGGAACGGTTAAGCGAAGAGAACGGTTCGGCCCGATAGTGGAAAAGCGGCTAAAGACTTTGTTCTTCATTTCACCTGCTAAATAGAATGTTTAATACGCCAATAAATTAGACCAATGTAATTTTTCATTGCACCATTTTTGTTTCTTCTTTACAATAGAACACAACCATGCACATTGTTAAAAAAATGCACAAATACAAATGCAATTATTTGTTAATCATATGAAGAGTTCAGATGCAAAACCAGCTAAATCCATCTGACGTCTTTCTTTAAAAAATGCATTTTTATCAGACTCAGATTACATAGGTTTCTATGTAAGTACAGGCACTTCTGATTAGGCTGTGGTTGGTATTTTAGCGAGTTTTTGATGGACGGTTAATATGTGTCGAGAGCATTCACTCAGTATCATTATCTTATTTTTGACCGAGATGGCTTTTAGCTGGTTTTGCATCTGAACTCTTCATATATATATATGAAGAGTTCAGATGCAAAACCAGCTATATATATCCGGGTTCACCGTTTCCCGTTCACTGATACCAGAGACACCGCTCCGCCTTCGCTCCGCGTCTAAACTATATCAGTATGTTTGAAATACCACAGTTCTGTTCATAACGTATATTAAAAGAAGAATATAACAGAAATAAAACGAAATTATAGTTTTAAAGCGGCTTATAGGAACACAAGTGTGTAAACTTTTTTTCCTCATGCCAAGCTAACATGTTTGCCAGTCAGCATTAAAAGGTATAATTTCTGCTTTTTGCAGTGCAAATGTTTGTGATATAATAATAATAATAACAATACGTTTCGTCAGTTATTTTACGTACAGATCGCTGTATTTCTTATAGATTTCATTCAAAAACGGATATACAGACGAACTACCACAGTAAGATTACATTTGTTTGAATGCATTATTGAGAGAACGATTGCGTGTGAATAAGTGTTGTACTTGTTAAAATCACGCTTTCACTCGAAAATATTCAGTATCTTGAAAGAACAAACTAATTCATTGAAAACTATAACTTTCTGCTCATGTCCATTGCTGTCATATTAGTTTTCACATTCTTTCTGAATTTGAGTGATCCATCTCTATCAAGCTAGCTAAACAGGCTATGTTTAACACGCGAATTCTTGCTATATATGATATTTCAGATAATGATGCTGAGTGAATGCTCTCGACACATATTATACGTCCATCAAATACATCATTACTCCATTCACATGATCCTTTAGAAATCATTATAATATTCTGATTTGCTACTCAAAAACATTATTATTATTATTATTATTATTATGTTGAAAACAGCTGATTTTGTTTCAGGTTTTTTTAATAGAAAGTTAAGAAGAACAGCAATTATCTGAAATATAAATCTTTTGTAACATTAAAAATGCCTTTATCATTCCTTTTGATCAGTTAAAGCATCCTTGCCAATTCTTAATAATAATAAAAATAATAATAAATGTATATTTATTATACATTTATTTCTTTATTTATATATTCTCATGTTTGTTATATATATATATATATATATATATATATATATATATATATATATATATATATATATATATTATGTTTGTTTATCTGCTCTGTGAAACTCTGGCTAATAAGTTTTATGTTCGTTTCGTCCCTTTCCTGCTTACTAAGTCCTTTTCCGAGGCCGTCTTTTTTTCCCTCTAACACTAGCATTCTAATCCATCTACTTGTTTCCTTTTATTTAGTAATAAAGGGCCTTACATTTTGTTTTAAACAGTTTTCTTAAAATGAAAATCGTTGTAATTTGTAGGGTCTTTGTTTATGTGACAAGTGTCATTAAAAACATCTAACTGTACATTTAAAATAAATAAATAAACATTGGATGAAGGTGAAAGCTATTTTTGGAAAGGTGAATTCTTAGTTGGGACTCTAGATGGAGGTAGACACACACTTTTTTCTCTGATGAAGATCCCATATAAAATATGAATATATCAGCAACAATAAATGTAGTAACTATTTTGACCAAACTATGGTTGCAGTAGTAAATGGCTTTATGGTTTATATTTTATTATTTTCTTTTCTTCTTTTTGTGTTTTTTTTTTTTTTTTTTGTGTGTGTTTGTTTTGTTTTTTTTTTTTTTTTTTTTAATAAGGGTAATTAAAGAACGCAACGAAACGTCACTGTGTCATGACTGTGCAGTGAGTAAGAGCTTTCACTTTAATATAACGGCCTCGACTGCAATGTAAAGGAGCAAGAGTACGTTTAGGTCACTGAATCTGCGTTCATTTTAGGAAAGTGATTTTGAAAATGAAGCATATCTCTAATGTACTCTCATTGCACATGTTTTTGATCACGTACGGTAAGTTATGCTTATATATTCGGTCAATTATAAAAGCTAACATGAGGAAGTTTCGTTTATCAGCTGTACTCGATTTACATTCGACATAAATTATTACATTGTTGCTCGACCATTGTGAAACATTGGTTACAATCAGAGGTTTATTTGGTTTATTATATATATTGCAAATATGGTTTATTCTGAAGCATTCCAATTATTTTTGCTGCAGATGTAGAACAAAAGCTGTCTGCAATACTGCGCCTAAAATGTAGTGACCTAGTATTATTGAACTTGAACTTTTGAAGAGTCCTGATGGTGAAAACGTGTGATGTTGCTTAAGTAACTGTAATTTAAATGTAAAAGCCTTCATGCTAAGTGTTGCGCACTTTGATTTCTCCTGGAGAGGGTGAGCCTCGCCTCAGCAGCGCAACCTTACACCGGCAGTGCATGCATTATATACAGTAGCTATATCCATTGTTCGCCACTTAATCTAAATTAGTGGTGTAGTGGAAGCTGGAAAGAACAATTTACATCTGGACGTGATCTTCCGCAATCTCAAAATCTCAAAAAGCATTTCTTTACTAAATCCTTAGACTGAAATGTTTACAAGCGTTCACCGGTTTAAATATACCATTTTTAAGGCATTGTTTTCTTTATAATGTACTGATTCAAATTGGTAATCAATAATGAATGAGTATTTTACCAGTCTGCGCGCCTCCCCTGGCATATTCGCGCGCGTATGAACAGGCAGCATTTGGGGTGGGGGACGGAAAATAATAATAATAATAATAATAATAATAATAATAATAATAATAATAATAATACTTTCGTTTTAGTGATTGCCTAGTTATTTTTAGTTATTGATGTTTTAATCTGGTTACTTGTGTAGCGTTATTGTAGTGTTAATGTCGAGCCCTGTGCCGAAGCTTAGCCCCGGATGGCCCCGGCCCAGTTTAAACCCTGGTTACAATCTCTCTTCTGGTCAACAAACGTTGCGCCTATAAAAGTGAACGACGCAGGTTCCAGTCAGGGTGTATCAGTTGCAGGAGGCGTGGATGTAAAACATTATGGACAAATCAAGTCTTTGGCCAAACACTTTAATTAGGGAAAGGGGTTTCTGTTTTTGCACAGGTCCAGTGACATTTGGTATGAAAACACACAAACGTTATGTAGCATCATACAATGAGTAAATAGATGTCACCTAAACTGACCACTACTTTGAATGTGAGTCGCTTTGGAGAAAAGCTTCTGTCAAATGAATAAAATGCAAATAAAATGATATTTAATCAAATAATATAAATAATAAAAATTATATTTATGTGGGAGATGCAATCAAGAACTACCCACAATATTTATTATCATTTTCACTGCACATCTGTTATATAATTTTGTTTGGCTTATGATTACCTGTTTATTTCTTCTACAGGTGTAACTTATGTCTGGACAGATGAAGTATCAGTGTTTGTGATGGAGGGAGATTCAGTCATTCTAAACACTTTTATTAAAACAAACCAACAGGTCAGAATGAAATGGTATTTTAATGATATTTGCATTGCTCAAATCAGTAGAGATTGCAGACAGGCCTGTACAGATGAGCTGTGTGAACATTCTGATGAGAGATTCAGAGACAGACTTACACTGGACAATCAGACTGGATCTCTGACCATCACAAACATCACAACCAGAGACTCTGGACTTTATGAACTTCGGATCACTAGCAAAAGCCAAAGAATCCGTAGAAAGATCTTCATTGTTGCCGTATTTGGTGAGTCGTTGTTTTTGAAACTCTTGTACATTTAAATCACATTTTTTATGTGTTTCATTATATTTTTGCTGACATTTAGAGGTGTTTATTCTCTTTACCTCCATTATTTTTCTCATCCTTTTACATTTCATATGAAATATAGAAGAGGGACTGTAACCCATCAATCCCTTATGCAGGATGGACAGTCTTCTGGGCAGCAGATTATTATAGGCACCTATCATCATCATTGTACTGAGGATAATGAAAATCAGGAAGAGTTTAATTTACAGAACATTACACAAATTTGTTCCTGCCAAATCAATCAAAATAAAAACTAATATTTACTTTTGAACTATCAGAGAGATAGAATAAAAATGAAAACTAAAATAAACTGAAGACTAAATTAAAACTAACAAACACATTTTGTGGAATAACCAAAAGTGAACTAATTAATTTGAAAGTGAAAACAAAATAAAAGCAAAAACTAAATCAAAAACCCAAAACTATAATACCTTGGCAATAATCCCACGATTGAAAATATCTAAACAGATCTTGATTTTTTTTTAAAGAATTATTTTATATAAAAATATGTTAATTATTATATTAATTTTATGTGGATAGATGAAGCTGGTGAATGAGGCTTGCAGAGTTTCCAGTGCAAAATCTGTGTGTATAAAGGGCTAAAACATCACATCTACTGCAGTTTTAATTCTGCTTACCAGCACCAACTGACAGGCTGATTGCGAGTAGGATGTTTGTGTTTCCTCATTTTCTTTTTTCTAATTGTGTATTTCTTGTGTATTTGTTTCTGTCTTTATTTCAATTGCATTGTCTCTATTACTTAAGGAGACCTATTATGTTTTTGGGACTTTACCTTTCTTTTGTAATGTGTAATATGGGTATTTTTGCATTTTGTTGATCTGCAAAGTTTCAAAGCACAAAGTCCACACTAACATCTTGCAAATACATACGAGACACTGTGGTTTTTAACACCTTTGGACCTAATATGAACTAGAAAACTGTGTCTCAACAAGTCTAGATCAAGAAGACTATATATGGTTTAACAAATTTGCAACCTTTTGAGCTTTTGTTCCAAGAAGAAGCATGTTAAAATGAAATAAATAAAGAATGATTCATAATGTAATCCATAATGCATAATGTCTTACATGAATATAAGAATTCTAATAATTCCAAAAAAAAAAAAAAAGTCATCACACAAATTTAGATATTTTGCTTCCCAATCTACCTCATAATTTTGTAGATATTCCTCATTAGGTTTACAATTAACTTTATTAATTGATAATAGATATTTTTCCATTTCTATTTCCACCCCTGGAAACAGAGATGATGAATTAAGTCAACAGACAAGATGAATCACTTGTTGTAGCCCTCATTCGTAAGTTGCTTTAGATAAAAGTGTGAAATTAATAATTGTAATTGGGCCAGTGGTTTTATATGGAGCAAGACTTGAAAAACCACATAGTAAAATCTCAGAGGATCCTATGGCAAATTATTCTTCTGGGTTGTAATGCCATCTACACAGCACTCTGTTTCCTCTGTTTGAGATGGGAAGTGTGTAGAAATTTTGATTATCCAATAGGACACACAACTTGGGGCCCTATTTTACTAATGAAAGCGCAGCTACACTTAGGGCGTGTCCACATAACACCGACAAAGGCCGCCCAATATAGTTGACCATGACCATCTTACCTTAGACCCGCTCTGACTGAGCTGTGAACAGTCCGACTCCAACCACCATCATTTACTTCTGACATCCGAGCCACTGAAGACGCAGAGGATTAACGTTACTTTAGTTTTTGAAGGGAATGTGCCCACCGATTTACATAAATGTGTCTATGTTCACACAAATCATTTATGTGAGTATAAGAGGTTTTATATCTTTGCAAATCACCTTTCTTAATAATGTGCTAGTTTGGCAGCTAAATGCGGCTAAAGTAAACGAACCAGCTCATCACCCCATGGCGAACAGAGCTCATTAGCATTTAAAGGAACATGCAACAAAATGGCTCTCTCTGAACAGGACTGATTTTGACAAGGTAAAAAGGGTTTACACTGTCACTGAGAAATTTTAACCAAAGTATGTTATACTTCTCATTAAAACCCTAAAGAATCATAATCAGCTTGTGGAAAACGGGCATCTGATGACCCCTTTAAGGACACTGAGCTTTGCCATTTTCAAACCTGGGACAGTTTTACGCACATACACATCCTCTCGAGTGCATGTTCTCTCAAGTGGCCCAAACTGCAAGTGTGGGTAATGTGACACCAGTCGTGGGCAGAGCCTTTCCCTTTTTTGTTACTTTATATTGGAGATTAAACTGCCTGGAGATATCTCTGCATTCAGTGGTTTGAACGCACACGTTCTAGACAGATCAGAATTGACTATTTAGACAGACCATGATATATTTTTGTTCGGGTTATAATTAACTGTTCATTTCTTCTTCAGGTTTTTTCGGTGTTGATACAAGAAGAGTGTCTGTGATGGAGGGAGATTCTGTCATGTTACACACTGGTGTTAAAACAACCCAACAAAACAAAATTACAATGAGATGGTATTTTACTGGCTGTCAAATTGCTGAAATCTCTGGAGATCACAGTGATATATGTACAGACGCTCAGTGTAAAGATGCTCATGGGAAATTTACAGACAGACTGGCTCTGGATCATCCAACTGGATCTCTGACAATCAAAAACATCAGAACCACAGACTCTGGAATCTATAAACTACAGATCACCCGCAGTGGCATGGGAATCAGCATCACAAAGACCTTCAATGTTACTGTCACTGGTGAGTTTCATGTGATGATATAAATTTAGCTCAAACTGCTTTTTGCTTACTCATGTATGGTAAAACATTTATTTGTTACAATCTCTCTTTGATAAAACCTAATGAAAAATGTAACACATTCCAAAATGCAGCCCAGATCAGATCAGTACAAGTCTTTGTAAATCCTCAGGTCAAATGACTTCAAAACATCTAAATGTAACATGTTGTTGTTGTTGTAAACTCAAAAATGAAGACCAGAAGACTCTTGGGCATCTTCAGCAAAGTTCTTGATTGAGAACGCACTGCGTGGCGCTGCAGTCATTTAAAGTATAACTAAAGCAGTGATACGTGGCATTTTATAGACATTCAGTGGGCTTCCAGACTTCCAGAACAACAATTTACAAATAATTTACTCACCCCTTTGTCATTAAAGATGTTCATGTCTTTCTGTCTTAAGTCGTAAAGAAATTCCTTTTTTTGAGGAAAGCATTTCAGGATTTTTTCATTGGTGCCCCTGATTTTAAACTTCCAAAATGCAGTTTAAATGCAGCTTCAAAGGGCTCTAAACGATCCCAACCGAGGAAGAAGGTAATTGTTTTTCAAAAAATGTATGCTTTTTAAGCACAAAAGCTTGTGTAGCACTAGCTCTGGGATGCATGTCCACAACGCTACATACTACTAAATCACGTCGAAAGGTCACGTGCGACTCACCACCTGACTTGCTGATTCTTTCCGACAGTGGAATAGACGTGGTCCATTCTTGACAGCATTGAGATTCCTGCTCCGTTAGCAATGGTAGGCATTTTCCACATGTGCACCACCATGTCTCATTTTGAACGTGGTCTGCCCGAGGCTTGAGAGACTTGTGTTGCCGCAGTAGTCTCCTCTGTCTAAGTTCATCATCTGTGTATTCCGGCTCAAAAAGGTAGGGTATGGTAAAAAAAAAAAAAAAAACTCCACCTCAGTTTGTTCCTACAGCTTTAGAATCGTCCGACATCATTGTACCTTTTTGTTTGTAAACAGTGATTGACTTACTTGCACTTCATTAGTCTTTGCATGTTCGCTTTGTAAGTACTGGGTCTCTAGTTCCGGCAACATCGCTTGTGACCTTTCAACGTGATTCTGTAGTATGTAGCGCTGTGGACGCTAGTGTTACACAAGCTTTTGTGCTTAAAAAGTTTACAAATTTTAATTTTGGGGAAATCGTTTAGAGCCCTTTGAAGCTGCATTTAAACTGCATTTTGGAAGTTCAACTCAGGGGCACCACTGAAGTCCATTATATGGAGAAAAATCCTGAAACGCTTTCTTTAAAAACCATAATTTCTTTATGATTGAAGACAGAAAGACATGAACATTTTAGATGACAAGGGGGTGAGTAAATTATTTGTAAATTGTTGTTCTGAAAGTGGAGTTCACCTACCACTTAAAGATAAAAGTTTCCAAATGTTTTAAGCTGCACCTGGCCATGAGAACAAAAGGCATGTGAAAATTCACATGTAGTTAACTTTCAGTAGGAAGATCAGAGACCAGCGAAACCCCCACGCTCTAAACTATACTGAATCTAATCAGATGTCATTATGTTTGCATTAAATGCCCAATACAATGTAGATCACCTTAGGTTTTCATCAGGATGTAAGATCTGTAAATCTAAAACAGATTCTGAAATTTTTAATCCCACATTGTACTACCTTGAGTAATTGTTGATATATTTTACATCAGTACATAAACTGATCAAATGCAATCTAATAAATGCTTCTGCCAAATGTATGAAAATTTAAATGAAAACCTGATTTATGAGGGAGAATCAAACAGCAGGAATAAAAATAAGAACCATATTTAGTATAAAAACTTACAAATTATATAGTTCACCCAAAAATGAAGGTTTTTTTCAAGGGCTAGGTTTAGGTATAGGGTAGGTGTAGGGCGATAGAAAATAGGGTTTGTACAGTATAAAAACCATTACGCCTATGGAATGTCCCCATAAAACATGTAAACACAACGTGTGTGTTCACGGTGTGTGTGTGTGTGTGTCTGTGTTTACTATTCACTGCTGTGTGTTGCACTTGGATGGGTGAAATGCAGAGCACAAATTCCGACTATGGGTCACCATACTTGGCCACACGTCACGTCCTGTCCTGTCCTGTCCAATACAGTTTATGTGCAAAGAAGACTAAAATAACAACTTTATTCAACAATGCTTCTCCTCCACGTCACCTTAGTGTGCCTGCCTGCAACTATTAGCTGAAAAAGCGTACTGGCTAAAGATAACACTTCCGGTCTGACAGTACGTGGCAAAGGAGACCAGAGGCCGTTTTGTTTTTTGTTTTTTTTGATTGATGTCAATGGAGGAGAGGCTGTACTATTCTGAATAAACAACTTTCTAGAGAAAACTCACAACTGTTCTACATCACAGCACCACATGCATGTGTTGTTTATGTGCAGAAAAAGCACACGCATGTCGTCACCTTTATTTATATAGCGATTTTAACAATAAAGATTGTGACAAAGCAGCTTTACTGTATTAAATAGTGCGTCAATAATGCAAAAGGACAACAGTAAACACTCAATTTTCAGGTAAAGGCAGTTCATCATTGAATTCATTGATGTCATCATCCAGCTCAGTTCAGTTTAGTAATTCTCCAGTTATGTTGTGATATTCTCCAAAATGGTACCCTAGAGTGACGCAGAGGAGGAGAATTGTTGAATAGTTGTTATTTTAGTGTTTTAGTGTTTGCACACAAAAAGTATTCTCATAGCTTCATAAAATTACAGTTGTTCCACTGATGTCACATATGGATTATTTTACCGATGTCCTTACTGCGTTTTTGTACCTTGATTGTGGTTGTACCCTTGCTGTCTATGGAGGGTCGGAGGGTTCTCAGATTTCATCAGAAATATCTTAATTTGTATTCCGAAGATGAACAAAGGTCTTAACGGACATGAGGGTGAGAGACATTAGTCTAAGGAAATACTTGGTTGTCTGAATGCACAAATATATGTAAATACATATTACCAACCAATATCACATTCATAGACATGAGACATGGCTGTATATTGGCATGGCTGTGATTCGGCTGTAGGTAACGCACTCTACGAGTGTGATGTTGCATTTATACAACAGTTCGGTGGTACGAGTGTTTTAATGCATAAGAAACAACAATGGTGTGTCTTTAAAAACCCTCTTTAGTGCAAACTACTTCCCTCCACCACGGATTCAAATCTCAAGATGACAGTTTAACAGCTGAACCAAAGCCTCTGTTACTTTAGAACTAGTAACGAAGGATTGAGTGGCTTCATTAAAAGCTAATTGTATTACTGTATTAAAAGCTCACTGTATTTTGTGGAGTAGAGTATTATGAGAGAGAGATGGACTGGGCGAATGCAATTACCTGCACCTCATATAGGATTCATTCTTCAGCCCATATTCAGCATAATATTTTCAAATAGACAATATCTTTATATATATAAACAAATACTTTCTCACCTGAAAACCTCTTGAAAACTACATTCCATTTTACAAAAAGGTGAAATGGCTGTTGGAGTTTTTACTGGACTCTAATATTGTTATCAGTCAATCAGATTCAAGGACCAGAAAGAACTGTTGTATAAATACAGAGTTCTGGCATGAAACTCTAGATCATCTCTAACTCAATCTAATTTCATGACATCACATGGCACAGCTCATTGATTCTCTCCTGTATCAGTAGCCAATGAGCTTTCTGCTCAACATTCAAATATATGACTAGTGGTTTCTGTAGCTGTACGCTTCAGAAACCCTCCACCTTCCCCAGCTCCACCTGTATAGATCTGCTACGAGATAATTCATGTATGCTATATGGGGGTTATTTCATGTATGTTATATGTGCAGCTGCAGTATTTCTTACATGCTCACAGCAGCATGTTGTGGATGTACTGGCAGTAGCAAGTCTCGGTACTTGGTCTGCCACAGCAGCGTAGCAGATCTATTCCACCAAGACCAAATACATAAACATTGTCATATACATCACCATGCCAATTTCTCCGAAAGTTGTCATGAAAGAAATTTAAATATATAATGCTGATGTTATTCTGCTGTTTTTTTTTGCATATGTTTCATTATGAATTCAGACGTATTTCTCTACTCACAATCTTTATGATTTGCAGATAAGCATTTTCACTGCACTTCCCTGTTGTATAATTTTGTTTGGCTTATGACTAACAATGTCTGTTTCTTTTTCAGGTCTTTTTGGTTTTAGAGCCATAGTGTCAGTTTTTGTGAAGGAGGGAGATTCAGTTACTCTACACACTGATGTTAAAACAAACCAACAAAAATATATTAAATGGTATTATAAAGACATTCAAGTGGCTGAAATCACTGGAGATCTCAGTTATATCTGTACAGATGTTCAGTGTGAAGATGCTGCTGAGAGATTTAGAGACAGACTGAAGCTGGATCATGAGACTGGATCTCTGATCATCACAAACACCAGAACCACAGACTTCGGACTTTATAAAATGCAGATGAAGAACAGCACCAGAATCAGTGAAAAGACCTTCTTTGTTGCTGTATATGGTGAGTCATATGTTTAAATCCTATATGTACATTTAAATTAAATGAATAGTATGTTAAGCAGACATCCCAACCTGTAAAAACTAATTTCAGGGAGGTATTACTATAAATAAAATAATAATAATAATAATAAAATAGACAATTTTTGAGCACATATGTGAATCATTTACATTACACACATATAAACATTCATTATTTCAGTAGGCTCTACTATGTTTTATATTTTTATGACTATATTAAATGAAATAGCATGTATATAGTGTTTGTGCCTTTCATTTCATTCTGTAACCTACTGTCCATGGGCTTTTTTGATTACTTTCAGTTAAAAGTGCCGGCGATGCACCATTGCCAGATATTACTATAAAAACAAAAGAAACCCGAAAAATAAATGAAAAATAAACTGAATTTCAAATATTTTGCAAATAAGATAAGACAAGGATACCACCGACCCTAAAATGCAACTTCCCACTGTATTAACCTTTCTAAATTGTCAAATTCAGTGGAAAAGACAAGTCCAAAAAGTATAATATCTGGATCTGGCAACACGGCGGAGGCTGTGCCTGTGACTTCAAGACTCGTTCACTCCGCCAGCGTCTCGCAGAAATCATTTTCATACACGGACGCTAAACATTCTTATGAACTGTCCAAACTGAATTATGCATGTAAACACTCATGGTGATCTCATAGCTGGCTAATGCTTCCTATATCACTACATGTGTCTCTCTCTTGCTCAAGTGGCACTCTTTGCATTCTCTACCTTGCCTCCACAATATCCGGAATATTGAATAATTTGTGGGCATCAGGGAGGCACTATGAATATGCGGGAGACTCCCGGATCTTCCGGGAGAGGTGGGATGTCTGGTTAAGTGGGAAGTGGAAAACAATTACTTAATGCTTTGGCAGAGAGGGGGAATTCCTGTCAGACCTGCTTTAGTTAAATCCAAAGTTCAGAGAACTTGATTAAAAAGTATACAAATTATGTTCATAAATGTAATTTTAACTAAACTTTCATGTTGTGTAGTTTGTTTGTTATTATCAGTATAAAGATCCTCCAGCAGCTGTTGGTTTGTTTTTCAGGTGCTCCTGCTGTTAAACCAGATGAAATGTCAGTAGAAGAGGGAGAGTCTGTAACTTTAGATCCTGGAGTAATAAGAAACAAGAATGATTTGCTGATGTGGTATTTTAATGATATTTGCATCGCTGAAATCAATGGGGATCAGAGTAAGATCTGTACAGATGAACAGTGTGAAGATGCTGATGAGATGTACAGAGAGAGACTGAAGCTGAATCATCAGACTGGATCTCTGACTATAAGAAACATCAGATGTACAGACTCTGGACTCTATAAACTACAGATCAGCAGCAGCAGTGACAGCATCATAAAGATCTTCAGTGTTATTGTTGGTAGTGAGTATCTGATGAATGTGTAAATCAGTGATGTTCTTCTTCTGATTGTTTGCGTGTGTTACATTTCACATTTTCACATCACTTTTCTGTGTGTCTTCTTCAGGTTTTTTCAGTGTTCATACAAAAAAAGTGTCAGTGATGGAAGGAGATTCAGTCACTCTACACACTTATGTTGATACAAACCAACAAGGCAGAATGAGGTGGTATTTTAATGATATTTACATCACTGAAATAAGTAAAGATCCCAGTAATGTCTGTACAGATGATCAGTGTAATGAGAGATTCAGAGACAGACTGAAGCTGGATCATCAGACTGGTTCTCTGACCATCACAAACATCAACACCACAGACTCTGGAGTTTATAGACTACAGATCATCAACAGCAGAACCAGTCAAAAGGTCTTCATTGTTGCTGTATATGGTAAGTCATTATGACCAAAAGCAAGTCTTGTAAATTTAAATCACTTTATTCAGCAAAAAGATCCTCCAGCAACTGTTGGTTTGTGTTTCAGGTGTTCCTGCTGATGAACGAGATGAAATGAAGAGAAAGTCAGTGAAGAAGGGAGAATCTGTTAGGATAGATCCTGCTGTAATAAAAAAACCCAAATGATTTGATGAAATGGTATTTTAATGACATTCCTATTGCTGAAATCACTGGAGATCAGAGTAAGACCTGTACAGATGTACAGTGTAAAGAAAGATTTAGAGACAGACTGGAGCTGAATAATCAAACTGGATCTTTGACCATCACAAACACCAGAACCACAGACTCTGGACCCTACAATCTAGAGATTACCAGCTGTAGCAGCAACATCAGTATCAGTGTCATTAAAAGTTTCATTGTTACTGTCACTGGTGAGTATTTGGTTCTCATTTATTGTAATATCTCTTGAGCTGGTTTAGAATTCGACCTTTGGCAGTGTGCGGGATTTGTTTTCGTTGTTAAATTTTGAAACCAAATGTCTAAATGTTTTAAAAATAACATTTTGAAAATAGAAATGAATCATTCGTTCATCTGATTCATTCAAAACGGCTAATTCATTCAGGAACAAAACAAGTGACTGACTTTTTCATGGGTCACTGAATAATTTCGATCAACAGATGTGTTCAAATTGTGCATTCATTCAGGTGGTCCTGTCTCAAATAGTACACTTCATGTGCACCCAAGGTCTTTTAGACTATTTATAGTCTAAATAGACAATAGTACACATTTTTGCAGAATATTCCATATGGGTGTTAAAGCCTCATGCCTATGACTGCTTTAATGCTGCTCTTCTCTCTAATGATAAAGACTGTTTGTCTTTATCCATTTCAGGTTCAGGTCTGTCTTCAGCTGAGCAACAATATGTGTCTCTGCTGTTGTTCAGCTGTTTGTTGCTAAAGCTACTGGTTTAATTTACTGCCACAACCCTAAGGAAGAGAACAGGTGAGTATTGCTTGCAGATGATTTAACAAAATGTGAGTTTGTGGTCTGATCTCATCTAAGACCAACCTGATGTTCTCCTATTTCCAGTCTCCAGTAGTCTCCAGCTCTGCATCTCCTGATGAGTGACTCATCTGAATGCTTCTGATTGGCCACTGCATTTCTAAGCTTAACAGAATTGTGTGTGATTATTTATAATGCACAACACTGTAAAAACTTCTAAAAAAAATTACAGAGCAACGTGAGCAACATGATCTTATAATGCCGGAATCAACACTTTCTATTCATTTTCACTTTGTTAATAACAGATGTAATAGATTTAATTTGTTTGTGCAGGGGCATTTTTGTTCAATTTAGTGCCATTTTTCCCCCTAAGTCCCTGTGACCAGCCTTATACACACTCCACCTAAGCGCCTTGAAGGTCCTCACTGCAGAACACAAGATCCAGCAGGCAAGGATGGATCCAGATCCAACTCCTTCCCACCCCTCACCAGTCACTGCTGGAAAAACATGAAACACTAAACATCTTCCCTTTAATGTCTTGTTTAATGAGTGTAAATCTGCATTATAATTTTCACTCAAAATCCTTCTTTTCCCCTTAATGTATTAAAAAAATCTCTGATTATTTTCATTTGAATATATTAAATTCTTTGATTTCATTGTGTTTTCTTTTAATTTAATTACAGTGATGTGCATAGTTTTGGAGTTGTGTAGTTCTAGTTAACTGGTAATAAGCTCGCACCTTTAAGAGACGTTTAACTTTTGGCGCGCTCTCCTTTCTCAGTTCATGCTAAGCTAAACTGAGATGACTCACGGAGCCAAAGGTAACAATATTTAATCGTATTAGTTGATATTTCTGTTGATAACTGTTCTGTGGAGTGTGTTAACATGATTTAAAATGTGGGGTTACACCAATGTGCTATTAAGTTTACATTAAATGTGTGATCACGTGGCCTATGTGCTGTTGTTCACCAACAGATTATGAAGTTATCGAAAAGAGACCACAAAATGCATGTTTATTAATATCAATTCTTCATTTGTCCAGGCATGTCATTGTGTAATCCAAGCATAATTGATGTTGTTCTGATGTTTGTTGTTCAAGCTTTTTTTTACACTGAAGAGGGACCACAAAATGCATGTTTATTAATATCAATTCTTCATTTGTTCAGTCCAGAGAAATTAAAGAGTCATCCGTGATCAGCCATTGACGTTTCGGTGTCCATTTGTCCCTGGGTTGACATCCCATGATGTGGGACCGGTTATAGTTGTAATGAGAAGCGTTTTTAAACCTGTTGTCCAACAAAAGAGAACAGTATAATACACTAAACAACATCAGTTGAGTGTTAGAGGCAACTTTATTTTGTGATCTTATCTGGCTTCTTATCACAGAATGAGGCAGAAATATATATTTGTTACTGTAAGTAAGGCTCTGCTGTTGAGCAATGGATTATAAATATATGTAATAATTATTATGAAAATACCCAAGGTGGTTTAGGAACACAGACAAACTATACATTGTTGTAGTCGAGTGTATTGTCTTAATATTTCATCATTCAAAGGCAAATCAATTCTATCTTCTTTTATTCAGTTACAGCAATAGCTGGATGCTTTTGTCTATCAGAGGAGAAAATTCCTCTGAGAAGAGATGTTTATAATGTGTGTTTGAGTGAAGGCATATTAGGTATTAAGCAAAACACTGCTCTCGCTCCTCTCCTAATATAGCACTGATGATCTGATAACACTGTAACATTATTTCGTTCTTATTCAATCATATTTTTGTATTAATTATTCTGGTTTGAATTCAGTGTTTGGGGGTCATCTGACAAACTGTCTGTGGCCCCTAGACCCAAAAAGAACAATCTTGCTTTCATCAGTCCACAAAATATTGCGCCATTTCTCTTTAGGCCAGTCAGTGTGTTCTTTGGCAAACCTCTTCAGCACTGTTTTTTTTTAACGGCGAGACTTTGCAAGGGCTTCTTGCTGATAGCTTGGCTTCACAAAGACGTCTTCTAATTGTTACAGAACTCATAGGTAACTTTAGACTTTGCCATTTTGGCTATTCTTCAATCCACCCAAATGGTAGTTTTCCATTTCCCTCCATGTTCTGGTTGCCATTTTAAAGCATTTGATATTATTTTAGCTAAACAGTTTATAATTTTCTGCACTTCTTTATATGTTTTCCCCTCTTTGATCAACTTTTTAATCAAAGTATGCTGTTTGTCATGAATCTGGTCGTTGACCTGCGGTCCGCTCACCACCAGATGTCGCTCTCACCTTGTTGGGGCCACAGCACTGCAGATTTTTGCTTCAACACACATACTATGCAGTTTTCAATTAAGCCTGAAGGACTTGATTAGTTGGATCAGGTGTGTTTAATTAGGACTGCAACTAAACTCTGCAGGGCTGCGGCCCTCCAGGACTGGAGTTTGACACCCCTGCGTTACACAGAATCAGCAGCATGCATGTCATTATTGTTGGGTCTGTTGGTTTTCAGTTACTCTACTACACTTATTTGCCATGTATAAATATAATTTCTACCAGAAACAGTGATTGATCTGGTTAGTGATGTTGGACTGCTATTATTTTGAACACAACTGTACTTTAAAGCAGTGGTTCTCAACTCCAGTCTTTGGGGCCCACTGCTCTGCACATTTTGTATGTCTCCCTCATTTAACGCATAGATGTTGTCTTAACTCAGGATTTTGCTATGTTTCTCCACCCAAAACATAAATCAACACGTTATCTTGTCAGTCACATAGTCTGAATTTTCCCGCTCTTGGGGAATTTATAACCTTGGACATGATTTCTATAACAAGAATATAATACATTTTACAAAGAACTGAATGATAGAAACATTTAAAGCATGAATTTTCAAACTCATACATACCAAATGCAAATATAAACCTTCAGCTGCTCAATAGTTATTAAAAGGACATACACAGTGGGTGATTAGAACATGACAAATGTGTGGGTTACATCCATGATAGGGAGTTATGCAATGGACTAATGTTCATTTATAAGTCCTTTTAAGCATCATTTTGGTGCATTTATATGTAAAAAGACTCTGTGTCATTCTTGGGTTTCTTTCCCCAAATTGTGTTCTTTTCTGTTAATGTTGCAAGTTGTTCAAAGCTGTGAAGCAGTTATTTTGGTTAATGTTCACCAAGTATGTTCAAAGCCTCCAGGCAACACAGCCTTTTTTGTTTTGTTTTTTTTAATAATAAAATGGGCCACCCATTTTTGAATCAAATCTTAGTAAAATGAAGTCAAATACTAACAAATGAAATGCAAAAATCACATGACCCTATCTCAAAATTTTGCTTCCTCTTTCAGGAAGAAGAAGTCAAATACTAACAAATGAAATTGCAAAAAAGTGGTCACATGACCCATAGGGGTCTATTTTGCTTCCTCTTTCAGGACATGTGCACATGTCACATGACTCCATATTTTGTCCAGAAAAAGGTGTAGTTTTCATCAATTTCCATTCATATAATTGCCAACAAAAAATCTGAATCACCTTCACTGATTAGTAAAGAAGTATTTTCAAAAACTTTTCATAATCATCAAATATCATAGGACAAATGCATGTTGAAAAAAAAAATGCATGTTGCCTCAAGGTACCGTAATGGATTCACATATGGCCATACCAGGCATATAGCATAGCATACATGTATATGATATTTGTAAGAAAAAAGTTAGAATTATCTAAATGTATTTGCATTTTTGCATGATATTGTAATGCATTTATAAGAATTGTAATTAATATACAATATCTGCACATATTCTGTTGAGAGGAAGTGCTTCCTCAGCTTTCACAAGCAGTGACGAGTCATCAGTGAGGAAGGAGATTGTAGGAGCCTATTTTTGCTTAGGTTCCATAACAAATATTTTACTATCATGTACTGCATGCCAGTTTTGTTTTGGATTGTTTGTATTTATAAAAACACTTTAATTAATATGTACAATTTTGACAAATATTCTGTATTTTACATAGAAAATATGCACTACTTTAAAATTGTGTACTGGCTCTTTAAAAATCGCGTATGTCAAGTTTGGCGGTTTGAGTTCTTGGAATACAGCGGAGTCACAGTTTTCTTTACCGCATCCGTAATATTTGAGATTTAGGATTATATTTTGTTTATTTGATTTTATTTGTTTTATTTATCGCTCAGTGAAGAATAAAGGAAGATATTTGACAAGAAAACGGAATACTTGGATTTCTTTATTGGATACGGAGCGAGTAAAACTGAAACTGAAACAAAATGCGCACTCACAGAGATTTTACATGCATGTGCTTGTGTGTGTATGTGAATGCTTGTAAGGATAAGTTATATATTAGCATAAGGTTATGATAATTTTATTTATTTTTTTACTTTGAAACAACACTAATTATAATGTTTTGGTATGATAACAGATATGATAGTTTGGTTATACTTGTGATCCACGATGGTACAGAGTTGCCTGAAAGCAACATGTGGGTATGAAATCTTACTTTTTGTTAAATATGAGATGTGCAAAACATCAAAAGTGTGATAAATCTATTTGTTCAAATGTTTGATTAAAGATATTGGTGTTTTTAAATAAGTTTTTTTTTTCTGCATGAAAATATCAAATGTTTCATTTTGTCCATTGTGGTACAATGTTGCCTTGAGGAAACAAACTTAAAAAAAAATAAATAAACAAAAAAATATATAAAAATGTTTATTGATATTGAAAAACTTTACAAATATTTTTTTCCTTGTTGATATACCTATACATTGCCATTAGAGTGAAATTACTGAACCTAAACATAGGAGCCTTATAAAATGCACAATTTAGATGAAAATTTCAGTCAGCATTTAGAGGCTTTTGAATCTGAACTCTTCACATATCATACATATCAGATGAATTGCATGCTCTCATGACCTGTTTTACCACATTTCCAGCAGAAGCGGCACATCACGACTGCAGCTACAATCAACAAAGATCCAGCAGCAGAAATCAGCACTTTGTCTAATGAAGGTAAACCCTGATCTGCAATAGAAAAAAAAAAAAAAAAAATAGTAATAAATGAGCCATTAGTGTGATCTACAACAAACACTGTCAAACTTCAACACTATATAACTGAGAGTTGAGCTTAGTTAATCCACATTACTATCAACACCAACATACCTGAACATGTGTGACAGAGTTTGCTGATGTCCAGATGTGTGGTCTGGTTGCTGATGGGATTGTTGATCACACAGCTGTAGGTGTTTTTATCCTGATATTCCACCTCCAGAGGTAGAGAGAGACTGATGCTGAGATCAGACACACTGATGCTGGACAATAAACTGTTTCCTTTGTACCAGGAGAGACTCACATCACTCACATTCACCACTGAACACAACAATGAACAATTTGATGATGATGATGATGATGATGATGATAAACATTGTGAAGAGTTACTGCTGATCACAGGAACAGGCAGACGAGCTGGAAACATGAGAAAATAAACAGAAATGAACAATTCTGCTGTGATGATGATGATGAACAGTTCCTGGTAATGTAAGGAATAGGCAGACAAGCTGGAAAATATAGAGAATAAACAGAAATCTTGGTAAATCTAAACAAATCTTATGTTTGGTGTCATGTGTTATTGGCCAGTGAGTGTTTCTGTCGTCTCAAACTGTAAAACAAATGCACATTTCAGTGTGTCAATATTTAAAGGAATATTCATAGCTAAGTTCAATATAATTAAGCTTGCCACAAAAATATACTTCCACTTATTAGGGGTTATTTATTTTCATTTTATTTTATTTTTATTTTATTTTATTTTATTTATTTTATTTTTGTATGTCAATCAACATTATGCCACACATGCTGTACAATAAACTTAATACTGCACCCAAAATACAGTAGTCAACATTTGAAGTGGATCAAAAAAGTTCATCAAAGTTGTTCTAAGACAAGCTTTGGTATTGTTTTGGTTTTAATGACAACTTTGATAAAAAGTTTTGATCCACTTCAAATGTTGACTACTGTATTCCTTTAATTAATCGAGAATATACAAATGACAGGACAAATGATCTCTACTCACCATAGACAGAAATGTTGAATGTTTTTGATGACCATTTTGCTCCCATTATCTCTAGTTCATAACATCCAGCATGTTGAGTTGTGATGTTTGTGATGGTCAGAGATCCAGTTTGATTGTCCAGCTTCAGTCTGTCTTTGAATCTCCCATCAGTACCATTAAATGTGGAGAAGATTTCATGAGCTGTATCGATTTCAGCGATGGTGGATGCTTTAGCTCCAAATTTCCACAGTATGTCATCGTCTTTACGTATTTCAGTAACATCAGTGTGCAAAGTGACAGAATCTCCTTCACTCACTGACACTGACTCACCAAACACACCTGATAAACATAAAAAAAAGGTTTTGTCACAGATTAAGGCTCTTGTTGGTTAACAAATCCAGAAATCAGGTGAAGTTTGTGCCTAAATTTGATTTGAAAGACACTGGAACAACAAAAAAGAGAGATAAGTCCTGGACATTACACTGTAGGCTCACTGAAACATGGGCCTGAATCCAAAGTAGATCTCAAAATAATATGTTTATCCATTATGCTATGCAGAAAATCCTTAATCTAATGTGGTTTTCTGTTTTTAGAATGCAAATCCTCTAACTAATTTGAACAGTAGCAGCAGCTTTAAGACTCTGACAACAGAAAAAAAAAAAAAAAAAAAAATAAATAGATATGCATTTATAACTTACCAGTCAGACACCACCAACACAACCAGAACAGCTTGTGAAACATTTTCTTCAATGGTCAAGTGAAAAGTCTAATAATAATGTCTGCTGAAAACGTGAAACCTGGTCTGTTTCCTCCTCCAACAGAGTGTGACTTTTCTTGTTCACACCCACATATGCTCTCTGAATCTGCTGATTATGATTGTGTGTGATTATACTGTATGTAACACATAAATGTTCTTCTGGCTGTTATCAAGACTCTAACGGTTCTTAATAGCAGAACACAGTCTTTAATGAAAAACATCATTTAATTTGAAAGATTTGTAATCATTTAGTTGTTGTTAAATGTCAAAACAGTTCATGACGTGTTAGTCATAATGGCAGTTGACACTGAAACGGAAACTGCTGTGTCTTCCTTTGCAGACCGCAGATGATTGTGTTCAATGTGCCTACAAATAGATGGTATTCATTGACGTCACCTTCCCAGACATCACCTACATTGTCCAATCAAGTAATAAAGAAATAATCACAAAGAATCAATTGGAGAGGTCCAGACTCCAAAAATAAAAAAATAATAACATTTAATTAAAGCTGCAAGCAGCGATGAAAGGGCCCTCACACCTAGGCTCACTGCCACCCAGTGTCTTTAGGACAACAGCGAATGGTGAGCAATATGCACGAGGCAAGGGATTGTTGTGTGTTTGTTTTCACTGAAACATGGCTAAACGACAACATTCCCGACTCCGCCATTCAGATGCACGGGCTAACCTGCTACCGAGCTGACAGAGATACAGCACTGTCTGGTAAGATTCGCGGGGGAGGACTGTGTGTTTATATCAACAAGGGATGGTGTAACAATGCTGTGGTAGTGACAAAACACTGTTTATCGCTGGTGGAGTTTATGTTTGTGAAGTGTCGTCCGTTCTATCTGCCGCGGGAGTTCACGGCAATTGTGACTGTCACGGTTTACATCCCGTCGTGTGTAAATGCTAAGGACGTGCTTCGCGAGCTGTACAGCGCCATCAGCGAACAACAAACAAATAACCCCGACTTTTTCATCATTGCCAGTGACTTTAATCACCCGAACTTAAAGTCAGTTTTGCCAAAGTTCTACCAACATGTGAACTTTGCAACAAGGGGGAACAACACTCTGGACTTGGTTTACACAACAGTAAAAAATGCATACAAAGCTAAACCCCGCCCCACCTCGGATACTCAGACCACATCTCTGTCATGCTAATCCCAGCATACAGACCACTTCTCAAATTTACCAAACCGGTTCAAAAAGAGATTACAGTATGGCCAGATGATGCCACCTCAACACTACAGGACTGCTTTCAGTGCACAGACTGGAACATGTTCAGAGAGGCGGCCACCTACAATACACAGACACAACATACCTGGCCGTGTACTGATAGACTGTGCTGCCCAGCTGACGCATGTCCTAACAGATATCTTCAACACCTTGCTGAGCCACGCAGTCATCCCCACATGTCTCAAATCCACCTCCATAATTCCAGTACCAAATAAGTTCCCTGTGTCTTGTTTGAATGACTACCGTCCCATAGCACTGACTCCAATCATGATGAAGTGCTTTGAGAGGTTAGTTATGCACAATATCAAAACCAGCCTCCCCAACACACTCGATCCGCTCCAGTTTGCATACCGTCCAAACCAATCCACGGACGATGCCATTTCCTCCACCCTTCACCTGGCTCTTACCCACTTAGAAAACAAAGACTCTTATGTTAGAATGCTGTTCATTGACTTCAGCTCAGCATTCAATACAATAATCCCACAACAGCTTATCAACAAACTGAACCTTCTGGGCCTTAACACCTCCCTTTGCAATTGGATCTTGGACTTTTTAACTGGAAGACCTCAGTCAGTCCGTGTCGTCCACAACACCTCGAGCACTACCACACTGAGCACAGGTGCTCCTCAGGGATGTGTTTTCAGCCCACTGCTCTTCACGCTGCTGACCCATGACTGCACTGCCAAGTTCAGCTCCAACCACATCATCAAGTTTGCTGATGACACAACGGTGGTAGGTCTCATCAGCAACAATGATGAAACCCTACAGAGAGGAAGTGGCACAACTGGTTGAATGGTGCGGTGCAAACAACCTGTCCCTCAATGTGAGTAAGACAAAGGAGGTTGTGATGGACTTCAGGAGGAACTCTGTTGACCACACCACACTGACCATCGATAGCTCGGCTGTGGAGAGAGTCAGCAGCACCTGGACCACCAACCCCATGTCACTCTCCAAGAAGGCACAACAGCGCCTCCACTTTCTCCGCCGGCTGAAAAGGGCAAGTCTCCCTCCGTCCATCCTCACCACATTCTACATTCTACACCATTGAGAGTGTGCTGACCAGCTGCATCACTGTCTGGTACGGGAACTGCAGTGCTGCTGACCGTAAGACCCCGCAGCGGCCAGTGAACACAGCTGCAAAGATCATCGGTGCCCCTCTCCCCTCCCTTCTGGACATTTTCCTTGCATAATGCTCAGGTGAAGCCACCAGTATCGTGAAGGACCCCACCCACCCCTCCCATCATCTCTTCCAGCTCCTGCCATCAGGAAGATGCTACAGGAGCATCAGAGCCCACTCTGCAAGACTGCTTAACAGCTTTTTCCCCCAGGCTGTGAGAGCCCTCAATTCCAACCACCTCACCCCCCTCTGAAACCTTATCCACAATGTAAACTGTTGAAAAACTCAAAACACAACTTTTGCAATTCTGAGTGCACTACACACAGGTGAGTGGGCTGGACAAACCACCTGTAGTAACGCATTCTTTCATCTTTATATTCATCAGACACTTTCCTATAAACACTACATGTACACAGAAAACATTGTGCACCTCTGAGTGTGCAACATACAGGTGAGTGGGCTAGACAAAACCACCTGTAGAAACGCTCTTTTCTCTCTATGCACCAGACACTTTCTTATTAACACTTAACATGTTACAAGGACCTAATAAGGACTTACAAATGTCTACTAGTCAATGCATCACAAATCATTTTGCACTATTTGCTTCTTAACCTTTAAATACCTCTTCTGCACATTATCATGCACAGTTATTACGTAAACTACTTGTATAGTCTGTCTTAGGTTATGTGTATGTATAGTCAATTATTTATAGTATATGTATAGTTACATGTATAGGTTTAAAAATAGTTTCTACGTGTAGTGTATTTATGTTCATATTTATGTTTATTTAGGTAGCACCGTGGTCCTGCGAGACACGACATCTCGTTCCAATGTATGTCCACACATGTAGCAGAATGACAATAAAGCTTGACTTGACTTGAAACAGACTCGCTGTTTCGGTCAAAAATGAGAGGTCGTGTGTAAATGCGTGTCTAAAAGTGGAGTGGAATGCCAACATGTTCTCACTCCTAACTCGTCACTTATTGACGCTCTGTCAGGACCCCTTTGGCATCAATTCTTGACTCTCAGGGTACCCCCTTAGCATCATTTTTCGACCTGCAGGGTCCTCCAGTACTTTACATAAGAAACCATTGGCGTCAATGTCCTGACGCGAAAGGCACTGGAAATTTTATTGTCATGAATAAATTGTATAATGGGCAATAATATTGCTATTATTGCATATATGTTAGGGTGTGATATATATATATATATTTTTTCCCATTGCAAATAGTCACAACAGTTTCATTTATATTACACTATTTACAAATTTAACCCAACCCCAACCCCTGCCCCTAAACCTAATTTGTCAATAAAACACAATATATAACAGGCAGATACAACTATCATCATTTATTCAAAAAGTATTAATATTCCAAGGGTTCCGAAGCAAAACGATTGATTTGTGAGAAGAATAGATGCGGTCTCCATCTGCGTCTGCCGTCCCGTGTGCTGCACTGCAGTCTGTCTGTGCACAAATTCAAAAAAATACAGCCAAGAAGCAAATTTTGGTTGTGAAATGCTATTGGTTCTTGGATGTCTCGTGACTGATTGCGTCATGTTCGGGAGTATCTTTTTGAATGAGATATGAGCGCGTTAGTGGAGCGGGATCATTTTCAGCGATTAAAACCTTCTGTTATTCGCATAAAGATATTATATGGCTTCAGAAGACTCGGAATGCAACAGGACTTGTTTGTAGTGCTTTTATACTGCTAGTTTATGGTCACTTTTTGCAATAAATACCTGTGACTGTACTTATATTTGCATGTTGCGTGTTTTATATTGTTCAGAAGTGGGTAGGTTTAGGTTATGGGTGGGGTATACGTTTAAAGTATACATTTATATAAAATAATTTCTATTTTTACAAATGATTGCATAACAATTAATTAAGACGAACAACTGAAAACAATGGAGGACCCTGCGAGTCGAAAAATTATACTAAAGGGGTACCTTGAGCATTAAAAATTGACGCCAAGGGGTCCTGACCAAGCGTCAATATGTGACGAGTTGAGAACGTGTTGCAAATGCAGCCACTGTCAAACATCGACACTACATAACTGAGAGCTTAATTAATTAACATTAATATCAACACCAACATACCTGAACAAGTGTGACACAGTTGACTGATGTCCCGATGTGTGGTCTGGTTGCTGATGGGATTGTTGATCACACAGCTGTAGGTGTTTTTATCCTGGTATTCTACCTCCAGAGGTAGAGAGAGACTAATGTTGACATCGCTGATACTGGACAATAAACTGTTTCTTTTGTACCAGGAGAGAGTCACATGACCCACATTCACAGCTGAACACACCAATGAACAATTCTGCTGTGATGATGATGATGTAAAACACACCTGATGAACATAAGGTGTCAGAGATTAAGGCTCTTCTTGGTTAAAAAAAAAAATCCTGAAATCAGGTTGAGTTTGAGTTTGTACCTACATTTGGTTTGAAGGACACTAAAACAACAAAACTAATCTAATGTGGTGTTCCATTTTTATTCCAATGCAATAACATAGCATTTCCGAAAATGGCTGGAAAATAACCAGAGGGTTCATTTATGTGAAAATAACTAACAAATGCACATCTTCCAACTATCTAACTAGAAAATGAGAAATTTATAACTTACCAGTCAGACCCCAACAACACAGATGGAGGAATATAAACGTGTAAAACATTTTCTTCGACAGTTTCCACCTCATTCAACACCCCCACACACACTCACACTCTGATTGTGTGTTATTTATAGTAACATATAAATGTTCTTCTGGCTGTTATCAAGATGCTAAATGTTCTAAATAGTAAAAAATAAATAAATAAATAAATATTAAATGAAAACAAAAAAAAAAATAATAATAATGTCAAAACAGTTGATCATCTTGCCAGTAATTGCTATGACTTATTACATGTGACAAACTGAAAGTTACACTGATTGTCACATTCATGTCTGTGCTTGTCATTGGTTTCTCCCATTGTCTCCCCCTGTTGTTGTATTGACTTTGGTTTCTCCCTGATTATTGTCGACACCTGTATGTAATTAGTCTCACCCTTTATAAGTCTGCTTGTATTCTGAGTTCTCTGTTGGTCCTTAATGTTGTTTTGGAGTGTGTGCCTGTTCCTGCCTGTTCCTGCCTGTTCCTGCCTGTTCCTGCCTGTTCCTGCCTGTTCCTGCCTGTTCCTGCCTGTTCCTGCCTGAAGATTTATATTAAAGTGTTTGTTTGTATCTTATCTTGTTTCCCGTCTCGTCCGTCCAGCACTACACGTAACACTGATGTGGTCTAATTTTCTTTAGAAACATTGTATAATCTGTTGCGATGAAGTGCTTTTGCAGAAAAGTGCCTATTTGTTTGTGTGTTTTATTTGTAGGTGAAGGGCTTCTTCTTGTTCTGCTATTGACGCTGATGCAAAATCGAATCCACGTCAGACGGGTGGGTTGGAGAAGTTTAAACTGTATTCAAAATGTTTCAGAAATGCAAATGAGTAATATAATTATTAATAACTTTAAAAATGAGAAAATAAAAGTGTTTCAATAAGAATGTTCAATCCAATCATTTCACAAATAAATTACATAACGCAAACTCAATAAAAGTCTTTCTTAGTCAGTCCAAATCAAATTAAGTTAATATAAATCTAAGAAATCTATAAAGTGTATAATCATAGAAGTCTTACAAATCTTACAAATCTGAGAAGGTTAGGTCTATAGAAGGTCTAGGCTAGCCTGTGAGCTTCAGAGCAGAAAAGGAGAAGAAGCAGAAGAAGAAGCTGAAGTTCTTTGTCTGCATGTGCATTTATACCCTGCATTCTCAAGGAGGTTTGAAACTACCTAAAAATAAGTGTTCCTGCTACATGGCATCTGTGGTGTATTAAAAGGTCAATGATGACTGTATGGTCTTGTGATGTCTGAAAAGAATAACATTTAACTCTGTGGTTTATACTCATAGGATGGCAGGATATAAAGTTGATTTATTTCTATATCTCAAAATAATCTGAGACTTGAGACATGTAATGAGAATTGTACATTAAACCAGAAAGCAAGGAAAAGAGGGAACACTCAAACAAATTAATAACAAACAATTGCTAGACACTGAATTGCTGTCACTTTGAAAGTGAAAGTAAAACTCGAACTATACTTAGATAACATATTGCTGTATTGCCTTCCCTTTGATTTTTTTTTTTTTTTTTCCCTTAAATTTTCTTTAGTTGGTCTTAAAAAAAAAGTCTTAAATTTACCCTCATAAAACCTGCAGAAACCCTGGTGGGTTGTCAATCCTGTTTGACCTCCAACATTATTTGACTGCAGTTTATATCACAGTAAAAAATGTGCTTGTGTGAAAGACATTATGGTTGAGATTCTGGATGCTGTAAGACTAAGTTAAAAAAAAAAAACAGCAGAAGATATGAGTCAGGGTCCTGCATGAGTGCTAAGTCATTTCTGGTAGACGCAGATGCACAGTATTTGATCATTGGTTTTTTGGGGACGTTTTCATTCACAGCATCCGACTTCTGCAACAAAACACAAACTCAGTCAGCAATCTTGCTGATGCACAACAAAACCAAGAACAGACCAACTTTATCTATACAATGATTTAAGTAAAAAAATCATTAAAAAAAAATCAGTAAAAATTTTTTCAGCATTTTTACTCCAAAGTTTAAACTTGTACACTTAAAGCTATTTGGATGAATAGTTTATCCTCCTGACCTGTTTTTCTACTTTTCTTGCAGATGCAGCACATCACGACTGAAACTACAATCAACAGAGATCCAGAAGCAGAAATCAGCATGATATAGAGTAAAGGTAGGCCCTGATCTGTAATGAGCAAAATGAGCCATTAGTGTGACTGAATCTAATATACAACAAAAACTGGCTGCGTTCCAGTCCATTTTTTTATTAAAGGGATACTCCACCCCAAAATGAATCTTTTTTTTTTTTTATTAATCACTTACCCCCATGTCATTCCAAACCCATAAAAGCTTTGTTCATCTTTGGAACACAAAGATATTTTGGATGAAAACCAGGAGGTTTGTGACTGTCCCATTGACTGCCAAATACCACTGTCAAGGCCCAGAAAAGTATGAAAGACGTCGTCAAAATAGTCCATCTGCCATCAGTGGTTCAAGCATAATTTACGAAGCTATGAGAATGTTTTTTGTATGGAAAGAAAACAAAAATAATGACTTTATTCAACAATTTGTCTCCTCTGTGTCACTGTAGCGCTTTTTTGGAGAGTATCCACTGGACGCAAACTGCATACGCCGTTCTCTGTCAGCTGCGTCATGCGGATACGCTGTTTTCATTCGAATCAAACCGTAAATAAACGTAGAAAACGTATCCGTGTGATGTGGCAGCACAGCGTACGCAGTTAGCGTCCAGATACTCGCCAGCAGATGGCGCTACAGTGACGCAGAGGAGACGAACTGTTGAGTAAAGTCGTTATTTTTGTTTTCTATCTGTACAAAAAGTATTCTCGTGGCTTCGTAAAATTATGCTTGAACCACTGATGGCAAATGGACTATTTTGACGACGTCTTTCATACTTTTTTCGGCCTTGGCAGTGGTATTTGGCAGTCAATGTGACAGTTTTCATCCAAAATATCTTAAATTGTGTTCTGAGGACGATCGAAGCTTTTACGGTTTTGGAATGAAATGGGGGTAAGTGATTAGTGACAACATTTTCATTTTGGGGTGGAGTAACTTTTTGATGTAAAAAAATGTATCATGGTCTATGGAGCAGTCTGAAGTGTGCATATAAAGCTGACTCGCTGTCTCGGTCAAAATTGAGGGGACGAGTTTGTCAATGCTTGTCTAAAAGTGGAGTGGAATGCCAACACGTTCTCACTCCTAACTGGTCACATATTGACGCTCGGCCAGGACCCCTTTGGCATCAATTCTTGACGCTCAGGGTACCCCTTTAGCGTCATTTTTCAACGTGCAGGGTCCTCCAGTACTTCACATAAGAAACCACTGGCGTCAATGTGCTGACGCAAAAGGCACTGGGCATTTTAGCGTCATGAATAAATTATATAATGGGTAATAATATTGCTATTATTGCATATATGTTGGGGTGTGATTTTTTATTTTTTCAATGCAAATAGTCACAACAGTTTCATTGATATTACACTATTTGCACATTGCCCCTAAACCTAACCATTTGTCAACAAAACACAATATATAACAGGCAGATACAACTACAATCATCATTTATTCATTTGTGAGAAGAACAGACGCCTTATGGTCAGTTTTTGCAGAAAATACCTGTGACTGTACTTATATTCGCCTTTTGCGTGTTTTATATTGTTCAGAAGTGGGTAGGTTTAGGGTAGGGGTGGGGTTAGGTGCTTCAATTAAAGTGTACATTAAAATAATTTCTTTTTTTTTTTTTACAAATGCATGCAAACAATTAAATTAAGACAAACAACTGAAAACAATGGAGGACCCTGCGCGTCCAAAAGTGACGTCAAGGGGTTCTGACCAAGCCTCAGTATGTGACGAGTTGGGAGTGAGAACGTGTGGCGAATGCAGCCACAGTCAAACATCGACACTACATAACTAAGAGCTTAATTACTTAATGTTAATATCAACACCAACATACCTGAACAAGTGTGACAGAGTTGACTGATGTCCAGATGTGTGGTCTGGTTGCTGATGGGATTGTTGATCACACAGCTGTAGGTGTTTTTATCCTGATATTCCACCTCCAGAGGTAGAGAGAGACTAATGTTGAGATCACTGATACTGGACAATAAAGTGTTTCTTTTGTACCAGGAGAGAGTCACATCACTCACATTCAACACTGAACACAACAATGAACAATTCTGCTGTGATGTTGATGAACAGTTCCTGGTAATGTCAGGAACAGGCAGACGAGCTGAAAAACATGAGAGAATAAACAAAAATCTGGGTAAATCTAAACAAATCTTATGTTCAGAGTCGTGTCTTGATGGTCAGTGAGTGTTTCTGTCATCTCAAACTATGAAACAAGTGTACATTTCAGTATGTCAATATTTAAAGGAATATTCATAGTTCAATACTAGTTAAGCTTGCCACAAAAAATGTATTTTCACTTGTCCAGCAGAAAATCAAAAATGAGGTGTTACACAGTAATAAATCAAGAATGTATAAATGACAGGACAAATGATCTCTACTCACTATAGACAGAAACACTGAATGTTTTTAATGACCATTTTGCTCCAATTATCTCTAGTTCATAACATCCAGCATGTTGAGTTGTGATGTTTGTGATGGTCAGAGATCCAGTTTGATTGTCCAGCTTCAGTCTGTCTCTGAATCTCCCATCGGTACCGTTAAATGTGGAGAAGATTCCATGAGCTGTATCAATTTCAGCGATGAGGGATGTTTCAGCTCCAAATTTCCACAATATGTCATCGTCTTTACATATTTCAGTAACATCAGTGTGCAAAGTGACAGAATCACCTTCACCCACTGACACTGACTCGCCAAACACATCTGATGAACATAAAAAAAGGTTTTGTCAGAGATTAAGGCTCTTGTTGGTTAACAAATCCAGAAATCAGGTTGAGTTTGTACCTACGCCTATGTCTGTGTCTGGGACATTACACTATGGGCTCATTGAAACATGGGCCTGAATCTGAAGTAGATCTCAAAATAATATATTTAACCTTTATATTGTGTTGAAAATTCTTCATCTAATGTGGTGTTCCATTTTTAGTCCAATGCAATAACAGCATTTTCAAGAAAAAGAAAATCCTCTCCAGTTCAAAATGCCTGGAACCAGAGGGTTCATTTATCTGAGAATAACTGCAAATGCAAATCCTCTAATTTAAACAGTAGCAGCAGTTCTAAGACTCTGACAACAGGAAGAAAATTACATATTTATAACTTACCGATCAGATGCCAAGAACACAAACAGAGCAAAACAAACGTGTGAAACATTTTCTTTGACAGATTTGTGAGAAGTGTGCTTCAATAACACAGTCTGCTGAGGGTGTAAAATTCCCCCAACAAAGGTCACCCACACACACTTTTTTCTGTGCCTTATGAAGATTTTAGATGCAAAAGCCTGTAAGTCTTTCCACTCAGTATCGTCATCTCATTTTTGATGGCTTTCAGAGGCTTCTGCATTGGAACTCTTCATATACAGTTACAGTACATATAAATGTTCTTCTGGCTTACAGTTTGAAGTTAAAATTTTGTGACCACTATTTAGTGCAACACCAGTATTGTACAGGTGCTCATGTTTTCTTTTTAATTCTGTCTGTTGCTGTTTAAAGCTAAACTGTCTTTTACAACACAGGCATTTATCAGTGTTTGACACAGTGTTAAATGAATTGATTTGAGTATTTGATTTGAAAAAGTCATTTTTTTTTTTACTGTTGGCAGACTGTAAATTAACAGAAAAATTCTGTTTTTTAATTACGGTACAAAGTCAAGGTAATGAGCTGCCAGTACTTTTTCTTTTCTTTTTTTTTTTTTTTTGGAACATTGTGTTTTCAAGACTCTAACTCATTTAATTTTAAAGATTTATAATCATTCATTTGTTTGAGAATAGTAAAAACAGATAATGATCACATGAGTTAACGATCACATGATTTCTAGTCATGTGCACTCATGAGTCAAACTGAAAGTGGTGACAATCTGCTGTGGTTTGATTCTTAAAAGCATTGTTTGATGTGTTGGGTGGATAAAATGCTTTTGCAGAAAATTTGGCTATTTGTTTGTGTGCTCAGTGTGTAGGTGAAGAATAATTCTGCTGATGACAGAGTCACAGTCTGACAGTCAAAACAGTTAAATAAATAAAATTTTTAAAAAATTAATAAAATTATGCTGATAATTTAATTAAACTCTATTTTTTTTTTCTAGGAATAAAATAAATTTCTATTTTAGAATCATTTTTGCAAAACAGTAAAATAATAAAAGAAAAAAATAATAAAATGATTTTTATTAAATTAATAATAAAAAAATATTATTAAATTAATTAAAATTATAACTTATTTCTATTTCAGATTTTTTTTTCTTATGACAAAACTTGAAAGAATGTTCTTAAAAACTTGAATTTATAACATACCAAGTCTACTAAGTTTTTAAACACAGGATGAGATATAAACCAATCGAGTATCCTTGTTTTTGACATTTTACTGGCACTTCAGTGTTACAGGATGGGACTGCAGTTATGATAGAGAGGTATATCATCAATACAAAAGGGGGTGTAGGTATGTCATCTGGGTCATTCAGGTGGGCTCCCTCTTTCATTGATGTTTTGTTGATGAGCCCACGACATGGCTTGCGGGGAGTCAATCTCGGGTGGTAAAGAATTGGTGGCAATGTATTTTTCCTCAAGAGTGGAGGCAAAGCTCTTGAGAACTTTGCTGTGACGCCATGTATAATGACCCTGGGTAAGGCTAACCTTACACCCTGTCAGTATGTGACTGAGGGAAGCTGGCCTGGAACAGAGAGCACACCCAGGATCTTCCCACCACTGATGGAGGTTAGTTGGCGTTGGAAGGATGTCATAAGTTGCTCTGATGATGAAACTGAGCTGCTTTGCTTCCATGTTCCACAGGTCCTTCCAACTTCCTCTTCTCAACCCTATCCCACTGTGTCCATTGTCCCTGTCTACCAGCAGCAAGGACATTGGTTAATAAAATGGGATTAAATCCATAAAGGATATTTGTGTTATTTAACATATTTAATTATTGCAGGTTTGCATCATATCCTGAGTTTGCATTTTACTTATTTATTCATTTTGATTAACACTGAATCTGTTTTATTTATTTTTTATTTTTTATTTTTTTGCGAGTGAGATGAATGAATGCATGTTCAAATTTAGTCTAGAAATATAACACTGTTTGTATGTAATAGAGGTCAGTGGGTAGGTGCTGTGCAGGTAAACCTCACTCCCCTGATCTCAAGAGGTGCACTAGCGACTGACACTAGAGGCTGCAGTTTTTAGCCTCCTTGTTTGTGCCCACCTCTCATGCTGGAGACCCAAGTTCGAGACTCACTCGGAGCGCGGCGAGTAGGACCCAGGTGGAGAGGGATTACATTTACACAGTGCACACAATGCCTCTGCATTTCTGATTTCTCTCCATATGGCAACATGAGAGCAGACAGTCAATGTTAAAACAAATGTAACTGACGTTACTCATTTGAAGATATTTTCTTGTAAATTAAAAAGTAATGCATTACTTTACTAGTTACTTGAAAAAAGTAATCTGATTATGTAACTTGCATTACTTATAATGTGTTACCCACAACACTGCTTATAATTATGACATAAAAGCTCAAACTGTGGCATAAATAGTCATTTTCATAATTTTGACCCTTTATCTCACAATTTATCTCAACATTTAGGTTCTAGATGTGGTAATACACGTTCAATCTCTTCTGGATCTGATGTCATAAACCAGAACAGCAACAGCCAAGCCCACCAGAGCAGTGACAACCAATTGGACCACAGCTTTAGTAGAATCGCAACAGCGGACAGAGTCTGAGGAATAAAAACATCAAACTGATGAGATCAGATCAGCTCAACCACGGGCATGAACACCTGCACTATAGACTTATTTTTTCTTTGTACCAGGAGAGAGTCACATGATTCACATTCAACACTAAACACACCAGTGAACTGAACACTGATGATCCTGATGATGGTGATGATGATGATAAAGGACATTGTAGAGATTCTCTGATAATGACAGGAACAGGCAGATGAGCTGAAAAACATAAGAGAATCAAGATTAATGTTGATGGATGAAAATAATCCAGTAGATGAAGTAATTTTGAGAGAAACCAAGACTGATCAAAAGAACTCCACAGACGGTGAAACTGAAATTCTTGTTCAAGTTTCTGTTGATCTGTAGTTCATAAACTTGAAAGAGTTGACTCTTGTTGAGATGTTCAGTCTATGAATATGTGAAGGTCAGGACAAATAAAGTCTGAATGTTTTTGGTCCCTTTATCATTATATGTTACAATCCAGAGTGTTCAGCTGTGATGTTTTTGATGGTCAGACATGCAGTCTGTTTGTCCAGCTTCAGTCTGTCTCTAAGGATCTCCCATCAGGATGATCATATTTGGAGAAGTGTTTGCCCTCTCTGTTGATTTTAGGTATGAGAGAGTTTTCAGCTTCAGATTTCTACTGTATGTCTTCATGTCCATATATTTTAGTAACACAAGTGTTTAGAGTAACCGCATTTTGGTTTACAAAGCCTGAAATCAGCTGTTCTGTCATTTACATGTGAGCTAAAGAACATGCACAACAGCAGCAGAGATATAAAAATTACTCCTCCCACAACAGTTTTAAAAAATTACATCCTCCCACAACAGTTTGACCCTCCTAGTTCACACGCTGTATTTGCATATTTCATAATGTTACAGGTCTTCTGGCCCTTTTTTGAACTATTCCACTTTAACTATTTTTAAATGATGGAAATGTTTTATTTATTTATAGTTAATAATAATAAACATATTTTTGAAAGGTAGTTCTCAGACTGTTAAATGCCTAACAGTAGAAGAAAAATGTTAAATATTGGATGACAAAAATGTGCCTAACCCCTGTGATTTTAAAATGGATTTATATATTTATTAAATTGTGTATGTAATATCGTAATGTAATATTGTGTATGCGCATCATCTCACATTAGCAGGTTTACTGAGGTTCATCTTCTGAGTCAAAGGCTTTCATAAATGAGGTTTGACATCTTGTGTGTGGGCATTCAAAGCCAGTGTGTTTGTTTTGTAGGTGAAGGGGATTCTTCCTTCTTTGTCCTGCTGCTATAAGTAGTTCAAATCTAAAATAGAACACGATGAGTAACTGTTTAGTAACAGAGGGAGAGAAATAATAACAACAAAATGATTATATTTAACTTTTCAGATGTTTAGAATGGCTATCATGTTTTTGAAAGAAATGGATACTTTAAAAGGGTCATCAGATGCAAACTTTACTTTTACATGTTGTTTGAACATTAGTGCGTGTTGGCAGTGTATGTACAAATCTGCTCTATAATGATAAAAATCCATGCAGTGGTTTTTAATAAATCTGTAAAAATTTGGATGCTACTTTAGCTACTGTTTTTCTAAAAACCCACCAGATGGCGCCATTTAAAAGTTAAATCAATATCATAAAAATCATTTATATGACCAAAGCAGTTGTAAATGCCATTTAAAAATTTAATTTATACCGATTATTAGTCTATCTGTACTAATTAATAACTGTCTGTCTTCACAGATTCAGGTCTGTCTTCTGATCCTATAGCAGGTGGATGTGCCACTGTTATTGTTGGTCTGCCATTGTGATTTTATCAGTGCAGTAACACAAGCATGATAGAATGGCAAACAGTACATATATATCTTATTTAACAAGATATTAAGGTAACACTTTACAATATGGTGGCACTAATATGCATTAATTAGTGCTGAATTAATGTTTAGATAATCTTGAGTTAATTTATAACTCATGAAGAACTAAACCATTTATTAATGGTTACTGCATCAGCAACAAATAAACATTCTATATGATTCATAGATTAAGTAATAAATAAATGATTATTATTTAAATGTGTCAGTGTACTGGATTTATGGAGTTCTGTGGTTGCAATGAAAATAATCCAGTTTATTTGACTTTCATTTTTTTCCACAAGGGGGCATCAGAGACGCTTACTGACCCAGTTTATAATGTATTTTATTATTTCAGCAGAATATGACCTGAAATTGTGCCTTTTAATGCTTATTTTCATAATATAATCCAGAATTTAAGATCAATAAAATAAAAATCACCAAAGAGGAGGTCAAGGTCAGGTCTGATATTAAGGTCAATCCCAGTCAAGTCCTTAAATGAGCCAGTAGAAATCTCTTTTTGAAGGAAAAAGGCCACCTGCCTGATTTGTGATACTGGTTGGAGGGTAGGCATTCATGTCATTGTGTAACGATATTGTACATTAATGTCATTTTCATTAATTCTTGGACTTTGTTGTGTTCAGATACACAAGGCCCATTTTGAGAAAACTGCTAAGAATTTCATTTCTCTTTAGCTATAAGAAGAATCAGAATTGACAGTGGAGTCTTGCATTGCAATCATTCGTGTTCAGGGAGAAGAGCAGTGCAGCAGTGCTGATTATGTTGGAAATTAATTTTCCCAGCCTCACTAGCTGTTGCCTGTCTGTCAAGAAGTTGATCATCCACTGACAGATGGAGGAAGGGTACAGAGAGTTGAGTTTATTGGGTACAGGGATGTTGGTAAAGTGTTTAAAGTAGGAAGGCACACCCATCATTCCACGCTTCCTTACAGCATCATAAAGCTACGCTGTTGATGTTATTTTTAATATGTGCCCTCAGTGAGAAAAAATTATATACTGTGCCTTTAAATTCAGGTTAAGAGAGAAGAGGAAGGGGGTACAGGGTGTTAATGGTTGTGTAGAGACAGTCAGAGGTGTGAGGTGTGAGGTGGAAACTGGGCTTTTCTAACCTGCCACAATGCTGATGCTTCTTGTATCTGATGATGGCTTTCAGGCCTTTCCAAACTGAAGCAGCGTCATTGGCTTAAAATTGTTTTTTCAGCTTTTCAGAATAGCTATTTCTGAGCCACTCTGGTCTCTTTTATAAGTGGGGTTCTGGTCTGTTTGCAGAAGGCTTTATCCTCACTCCTCATCCTACTCCAGGGTATTTGAAATACTGACACTCATGCAGCAATTTAAACTGGAACTAGTGTGGATGTAGGATTCTGAATTGGAACTGGATCCAGGACATTGCACGGTGAATGACAGATAGTTAGGAAAGTTGCTTGGCTTAGTAGGTACAATGTTTTCATTACCCAAATAAAGCATTAAACATACAAATCTAATTAAACAGGACTGTATTGTAGAAACATGACATTAAAGTTTAAAAGTAGTTTCACACTAATTCTCACTGGGAGAAGACTTCTAATGACAGCTTTCATCTTTTCTGTCTTACCTCTGACAAACAGTGTGGCGAAGTGGAACAAAATTAGCATCAAATCATTTGTATACTGGCAGAGGGTAACAGTATTTGCAAATAATGCACATTTGAGTGTTGTAGCAGATCAAAAACATGCACTGATTTACACTTTTCAACACATTTGAGATGATTATCAGTCTCATTTCTATTTTTCAAAATGTGTATAACATCAGTGTGACCTATGACCACAATCATTGATGTCTGGTGCTTGGTTCCTTTGTATATAATGGTTAATATTACAAGGGAGGACTCATGAATGCCTTGCATCAATGTACTAGAGTAAATAATGATATTTTGGATGTGATTTTTGGATACACATATTCTTCAATCAGAACCTTTTGTAGGCTACTTGATTATGAATTTTGGATCCATGTATCATTTCAACAAGCGATCTTAACTTGAAACACAACTGCCAAGTTTTCATCGATTTTTTTCTATCCCAATTAGTAATAGCAGCAACTGTTTTTCATATAATTTACTACCTTGATAAAGTATCAAATTCTTAAAAAAAAATAACTCTTACAAATGTAACATTTGAATGGTAGTTAAATGTGATAACCATGTTTCTGTTTTCTCCCTCTGTGTCACACACAGTTTCTCAACATTGTTTAACATTTCCTTAGATTAAAGAGTATTCTCACCTGCAAACTGAACACATCTCCTCTGAATACCCATCCTCGTGTACAAGAAGTTTGTCCACCCAACAGCTCAAACCACACTTCTTAAGAAAACCAACCGCAGCAGGTTTCAGTTTGACTCAGAAGCTGAGCTTAAGTAAAACAGTTACAGTGACAAGGCAGTCAGTTTTAACTTTGTAGTTTGTTTTTTTTCCATACACAAGTGAGAACTGAATAAATATATACAACAATTTAAAAATCACTGTAGTGTTAGGCTCAATTTTACAATGAAGCAGTTCATAAAACATAAAACATCCAATATTCACACTGTATTCTTCTACTTTTTTTAAAAATGTTTAACACAGTCAGACAACTACTGTTCAAAAACTATGAATGTTAAATGATAAAAATAAAGAACATTAACTACAGTTAAAGAATAGTTTTAATAAGCCCTAATAAGTGCCAGAAAAGCATTTATATGTAGCTATATGTGACGTGTGTGTGTGTGTGTGTGTGTGTGTGTGTGTGTGCGCGTGTCAGGAGTGTCGTCAGATTCTGTCAGGGAGGATTCACAAACTAGACAAACATGTTTCAGCGAATAGTGTTATTGGATCAGACTTTTCGCTGAAGAAAATTTTTTATTGAAGAAAATGTTACTTATTATTGTTTTGTTCTTTTTGTGCTGGTGGAGTCTGACTGGTAAGTCATATAAACATTTTTACAACTTAATTTCTTTCCATTTACGGGTAATAAAGCGTCTGCTGCTGTTGGAACTAACCTGTTTTCATTGATGTTATTTATCTGTTTAAGATTAATCATTATTGTGAGATTTAGATTCAGGTCTCTGTTTATGATTTAAAATGTGATTTCTAGGCCTGGAAAATGTAAAATCTAAAAATTTTTTTATATTAATTTCAGTAAATATTTCTAAAAAAGAGCAGCTTTCATAAGGTGTCTTAGGTGCATATTCTCCCTAGCAATTTCTAATTTATCACTTTGTCTTTTCTTTTGCATCTTGGCTGGATTTTTTTAGCCCACATTTAAATGTTACAAACTAGAACTGATTTCAGGCTTTGTTAACCAACAGAAGCTTTAATCTGTTCCTGGTCATGTTCTCTAGGTGTGTTTGGTGAGTCAGTATCAGTGATGGAAAAGATTCTGTCACTCTAAACACTGATCTTACTGTAATATGTGAAAACGAAGACATACTGTGGACATCTGGAGCTGAACCACTTCTGATAGCTAGAATCAACAGAGGGAAACAAATCTTCTTCACAAATGATAATGTTTCTGATGGGAGATTCAGAGACAGATTGAAGCTGGACAATCAAACTGGATCTCTGACCATCATAAACATCACATCTCAACATGCTGGACTTTATGAACTACGTATTAGTGGAGCGAAACTGACATCAAAAACATTCAGTGTTTCTGTATATGGTGAGTAGAGATCATTTATCCCATCCTTCATAAATTCTCATTTTATCAAATAGGTGTTTTCTCATGCCACAAATGCTGTACATTGAGCTTAACTTGTTTTGAACCCAGAATATTATTTAAGGTGACAGAAACACTCACTATCAACACACTACACTAAATTATTCTCTCATATTTTCCAGCTCATCTGCCTGTTCCTAACATTATCAGAGAGTTTTCACTAAATCTTTCATCATCATCATCATCATCATCACAGCAGAATTGTTCATTGTTGTGTTCAGTGGTGAATGTGAGTGATGTGAGTCTCTCCTGGTACAAAGGAAACAGTTTATTGTCCAGCATCAGTGTGTCTGATCTCAGCATCAGTCTCTCTCTACCTCTGGAGGTGGAATATCAGGATAAAAACACCTACAGCTGTGTGATCAACAATCCCATCAGCAACCAGACCAAACATCTGGACATCAACAAACTCTGTCACACATTTGAAAGTATAGTGGCAATACTGTATATTTACTGAGCTGATCTCTGTCTTTTGATCAGACTGATACATTCACTTACATTAATGTTTCTTTCTCTTTGTCACTACAACATCTTCATAGAACCTTCAAATCCATTAGACTCAATTTCTCTGATCTTGATCTCTGCTGCTGCTGCTGGATCTCTGTTAACTGTAGCTGCAGTTGGGATGCTCTGGATCTGCAGGAAACACAGAAAAACTGATCTGGAAGGCAAGTGTTACTCACTGATTTAATATACAGGTAGACACAGTTAACCAGTAGAAGTTTGTCAACCAGATGTGGTTAAACTTATGACCTTTCCATGCTGTGCTGTCATGAAAGCTTAACATTTGAATGCCTTTTTTAAGCTTTGTTGTTTAAAAAAAGTTATTTTGAACTGTTCAAACATGAAAGAGCAGCTAAAACCAGTGAAAGGGAACTCTTTTTTTTGTATATGTGCATGCTATCTGGGTTTCTGAGAGAAGTCTCTGAGAAAAGCATGCATATGAAGCCACTTCTTATACAGCACTAGTACTGAGTTGAGTTGTTTTTGCTGTCTTAGTGGATTGAACGGTCAAATGCACTCACTTCTGTCTCAAAATGCCCGTCTTCTTGTAGAGTATTCTTGTAAACAGTCATTTATGTCTTAAATGAAGGTAAAGCGTTAAGAAAGAAATTTCACTTGCATAAGTAAATAGGATCCATGCATTTGGTCTTTGAAGTGACAGCAAGCCAAATTACTCTGTAGGCCATGCAGATTACTTTATATAATTTTTGTAGTATTTCCTGTTTCTAGTGATTGAACTTTATCAGTATAGTCTAATTCATGTGTGTCTTTGTTCTATTGTAGTTTTTGTTGTTTTGCTTAAAATTTATTTTTTATCTTATTTTGTCACTGTTTACTTGTTGCTATTTTATAGCTTGCTGTTTTATTTAGTTAGGCTAGTATAAACTTTTTTTTTTTCGTGATTTTTTTTTTGTGATATTGAAATTGGTGACAAGAGTTATGAAATTTCAACGGTATTAAAATCTTTAAGCAAAAATAACTATATCATGATTAGGCTTCGAATTTTCATGCTGTGATAATTGCTAAAGCTGTTATTATGGTGTACAGTATTTTCACAATATTGAAAAAAAAATTGCAATGTTGTCTTAACATAACAGGCTTAATAACTTTTTTCTTATAACAAAAAGATCTAAACTTTTACATACTATAAAATAATACACAAACATGTATAAAGTAAACAAATGTTTCAAACAGGTTAAAGTGCAAAAGAATTATAAGAACCATAGGTAACACTTTATAATAAGGTGTCATTAGTTAACTAAGAGATCCTGTAGGCCTACATCCAAAATAAAGCCCTTCAGTGTTATACAAGTGCTGATAAGCCTGTCGGGCTTTATCCTGCGATAACAACCAGCTGGATGTACATTATCCCACTTATTACACGGCATCTTGCCACAAAAGTAAATAATTAGACATAAAAAATCGATCTGAGTTGAAATATCTGAACGCAAAGCTTCCTAAGCGTCAAGTTCAAACTACATTTAAGGGAGATGGTGAAGTCATAGCACTTATTACACAAAATTTCACCACATAAAACAATTATGCCGATAAAAGATATTGATTAAAGACGGAAAGGTTTCAAAATCTTACCAGTTTGTTAGTTATCTTATAATCCATTACAGTGTACAAAACATTTGGCGCAAAATGACAGCAGCAACGAGAGAGACCGCGATACCAGGGTGACATAATTAATTAAAAAATTGTACACATAATATTCAACTGAGTTGAAATATTTTATTAGCCAACCAAACGCAAAGCTTCCACGAAGAAAAAAATGTTCCCAGCAAGCAAACAGCGCCCTCTGCTGGCAGTTACCCGGATGAGCCTGTGTTATTAGTTGTTACCTGTTGTTATTTGGGAATATCATACCTTGGAATGTGGTGACTGACCAATTAGAATCGAGTATTCCAGGAAGCCATGTAATAACGCATTAACATTAACGCAATGCATTAACATTAACATTAACAATCAGCATTATTGCTATTGTTACAGAAGTTATAAATTCTTTGTTAAACAAAACAACTGTTACAACTGTTAGTTCATTTTAATTGTGTGTACATGTTAATGGCAATATTTGGTTATTGATAATACGTATTTTTGAAGAAAAAGAATTGGTTCATTTTCAGTTTAATGCATCTGTCATTATTGTAGAAACAGTTGAGACTTGTGCAGAAGAGATCACTTATGCCGAGCCAGTGTTTGGCCAAAGAAACGCACATAAATGGGTAAGATCATTCTCTGTGTCTGTCTCATTTTTGCAGTGAGCAAGATTTAGATGTTTCAAACACACCAGCACTATATTAGATATTTATATAAGACATAATACAATGTTACTTCTATGTTGGGTTACCACATGATGTCCAATTTGAGTCCTAAAGCAAAACCACTGAGAAACATGGATATACAGTAAATTAAGTAGATGTTTGATGGTGTTTCCTGAAGCTGCTTCATGAATTTGGCTTGTTTAAAATATTTACTTATTTTATCTTGTGCAATGTATTTTCACAGAAAGGTAAAAAGGAGGATCATGTGGATTATGCACCTACTGTATCTCCATGAGATGATCAAACTTCAGTCTTTTCCAGAGCAGCAAATCCACTAGAAACCTCCTAGAACAACCTCAGTGTCTATGGCTGAGTTCTGGGATTGGTAAGAATCACTATTAATTGTACAATTAATGCAGCACAAATTATGTCCAGAAAAAAATAGGTAAAAACCTAACATTTTATTTTCAGCAGGATTTTTTTTTTTTTTTTTTGCTGTAGTTTCACCCTGAGTATGATCAAGAGATTCCAGCAGACATACAGCAGGATTATTCTGAAGGGTTTAAAGTGTGATTTAAATACATAGATGGACTAATGAAAGTCTTGAAGTTCAGTTCGCACTCAATCATGTAATGGTGGTGAATTGCTACCAGTATTAAGATTGTGTCATGTCTGTGACATAATGCTATTCTACTTTGATTTTGTTGTTTTTCATGCTGTCTCTTTTTCCTCTATTAGGATTGGTTCTAGATGTAATGCCATTGGTGGTTGGACCAGAGAAGAGACATTGACTATAAATTATTTTGGAAATCCTCTGGAGGACGCTCTCTGCCTCTTTGATTGCTCCTGACTAATTATTGTACTGTGTATTAAATGGAGGAAATGCAGTGTGACAGATTGTGATTTCTGTGCTCTTCTTTGGGGTTTAACCGTGTTAGCCCCTTTTGTTATGGTTTTATCTTTAGGTCATAAACAACAGTGTCAAATCTCTATAACTTCTAAATTATTTGACGGTGAGTGCCCTGTTTTATTTATTTATTTATTTATTTATTTATTTATTTTAATCCTGTTGGTTAGATAAAGAGATAGGGTATGCTATTGTATGTTTTGTTTCTTTTATTAGATTCATTGGGATTTATTATTAATTTTATTTTTTTTTTTTTTTTTTTTTTTTTTTGGTAAAGTTGGTTTGTGTTTGTTTATTCTTTAGGCATTTTCTCTTTTTTTTCAAGAACTTTTTTTTTTTGCACACACACACATTTGTTTTTGTGAATTGTGGGGACTTTCCATAGATTTCTATAGTTTTTATACTGATTAAACGATATTGTCTATCCCCTAACCCAACCCTAACCCTAAACCCACCCCTTACAGAAAACATATTTGCATTGTTACATTTTCAGATAAACATCATTTACTATTTTTGCTAATTTTTTAACATTGTAAAAACACACACACACACACACACACACACACACACACACTTAAAAATAGCATGAAAACAAACAAGAAAACAAAAAAAGCAAATACAAAAGTGTGTGTATTGTTGTGCTATTTATGTTACACCTTGACCTAGACCAAGGACTGTAATAATAATAATAATTTAAATAAAAAAAGAGAAGTGTCTCAGAACGATTCCATGAGACATGTCATATATCATGATGTGTAAAGCTTCTACACAAGTGTCTCTGGAGGTTTGTGGTTCATGTCTGTTGGTGTATGTGAGTCTGTGGTGACAGTAGTGAGTTTATGTGAATAACGTGGTTGAAGGGCTTTTTTCCATTTCTCATACAGTTTAACTTCTGCTCTACACTAAATCATCTTTCCTGTGAAATAAATTTCTGAATCAATCAATGATGTCTGACAAATAAAAGATTCTCTCAATCATAGTGAAATTATCATTATACTATGTGTCTGTGAAATATGTGACCCTGGACCACAAAACTTAAGTAGCACAGCACAGGTGTATTTGTAGCAATAGACAAAAATACATTGTATAGGTCAAAATTATAGAAAAAAAAAATGCATTAGGATATTAAGTAAAGATCATGTTTTATGAAGATATTTTGTAAATTTCATAAATATATCAAAACTTAATTTTTGATTAGTAATATGCATTGCTAAGAACTTAATTTAGACCATTTTAAATGTGATTTTCTCAATATTTAGATTTTTTTGCACCCTCAGATTCCAGATTTTCAAATAGTTGTATCTCAGCCAAATATTGTCCTTTTCTAACAAACCATACATCAATGGAAAGCTTATTTGTTTAGGGTTATGTATAAATACCATATTTATACATTATTATTATATCATACATCATCATTATTATTATTATTTATTTATTTATTTATTTTTTTATTTTTTTTGATGACCTTTGTGGTCGAGGGTCACATTAAAATTCAAAGACGTGCATCTCACTGTGTACTGTATATCCATCACACGTGTCTCAAAATAGTTAATGATTTCTTTAGTTTTTCAGTTTTGTGGAGTAGTTAATTAAATAAAAGTAGCAACGCAGCTAACAAACTCTCTCAAACAGCGGAGTGATCCGCAAAGCCGATCTGGCACATGTTTTACGTCGGATGCCCTTCCTGCCGCAACCCAGCCCTGAGAGAGTACACCAACTCGTGCAACCCCAGTAACGCTGCTAACAAACTATTATTTCTACTAAAAGTTAATAGCAGTGCTGCCCTCAAAAGGCAAAATGCAGCAACTACACATTTGGTCAAAAATTTAGTTCAGGCTCTGATCTATTTGTACTAAAAGCGCGTTCACGCCATATCGTTTTTCCCGTAATTACGAGATTCAAACTTGTAAAAAGCGTTCACGTCCTCCTAGAACTATTTACGACTTGTGAACTGGGAGTCTTCTGAGCGACGACTTTACCACACGACCGCTGTACCACCTGACCAACGTAGGCTCTGTTTAGGCGTTGATAGTGTTGCCATACAAAAAAATCATAATTCCGAGTCTGAGAACGTGAGCTCCGAGTTGTCATCTCTAAAACAGTGCTTTTTTTATTAATGTTTTACTTTTCCTTTAGTGTCTAATTTGACTGTGTGACGTGTGATCTGCAAGATTAGAAAGCTCATAATCTACCATAAAGGAATTTATTCAGTCTAACGGAGAACAGCTCCAAACCTGCATTAAACGCCTTGATCGAAGTCCAGATATTACTGCTACAAACGTCCATGTTACAATCTGAAATATTAGCATACTGTTTTTACTGTATGCGGATATATTTGTATGGATATATACTATATGTACATACATTTGCGTATTAACGCAAAGTCACAAAAAACTATTGGGTCTACTGAAAAATGCACAATCTTCCAACCTATGGTGACGTCAGAACATTAAAAATTATTTGCCTGAAGATCTCCAAATAACGTACGTTAATGCTTCCTCTTTCTCGATTTGAAAAATGCGGCAATTTAAATACTGGCAACAAACTGTCAGCAGCGAATTAAATTTTTGGGTGGCACCCGGGATGGCCAATCAGATATCAGTGGTGTCCAACGCCACCCTCATTACTACTTTCACTTTAAACAGTAAACGGTGGCGTTACAGAGGAACAAGAGAACACTTTTATGCATCAGCATCTGCATTTTTCTTTTGGAGTAGTGGAAATGAAGCTTCTCTTTATTGTGCTTTCTGTGTTCTCTTTATTGTTTTCGTGTTTGCGTGTGTATGGTAAGACATTTTCATGTTACTGTTTGTCAACGATAGAAACGAACTGACCGATAAAAAGGAGGTCTCTGCACATGGTATGTGGCATCATACCGTGAGTATGTTGATAACCTTTTTATCATTGCGTAAACTAAATGTGCCTTAAATGTAATGTGAATTGCTTTGGGTAAAAAATAAAAAAAAAAAAAAAAAAAAAAAAAAAAAAAAAAGGTATGCTAAATGAATTGAGGAGCGTGATTTATGTGGGGGATTCAAACAGTAGGACTGAAAATGAAAAAACAGTATTTGCTGAAAAATAGGAAATTATTTGAGTTTTAATGTGGTGGAAAAGCACAATTTTCTTAAGTATTTTTATGGATAATATTCATCTATGTAACATGTTTGTGTAAATCAGCGATGTTCTTCTGCTGTTTATTGTTACATTCTAAATCTAGACATATCACCTTGTAGCCCAAGACTGACTGCCCACTGAACCCAAGCAGGGTTGAGTTTAGTCAGTACCTGGATGGGAGAAGACCTGGGAAAACCAGATTACTGTTGGAAGAGGTGTTAGTGAGGCCAGCAGGGGGTGCTGCTCCTCCTGTGGTCTGTGTGGGTCCTAATGCTCCATTATAGTGACAGGGCCACTATGCTGTGACTTAACAGGATTAGATGTTAAACTGACTGACTCTCTGTGGTCACTAAAATTTCAATGGCACTTCTCGTAAAGAAGAAGGATTTAACCTTGGTGTCCTGGTCAAATTCCCTCCACCAAATAATCCCCATCCACTTAACTGGCTTTATCACTTTCTCTTCTCTCCACCTGTAGCTGGTGTGTGGTGAGCGTACATACCCGTGCCATTGCACTGACCCTTGATATGATTGTAAAGCGCCATTCATTCCGGCATTCATGCACACTTCTCTACCTACAACATTTATGATCTGTGGAAAAACATTTTCAGCACTTTCCTGTTGTATGCTTTTGTTTGGCTTATAATGTTTAATTTTTTCTCAAGGTGTATCTGGCGCTGATAGATTCAGTGTGTCCGTGTTTGTGATGGAGGGAGATTCAGTCACTCTACACAGTGATGTTAAAATAAACCAACAAGTAGATGTTAAATGGTATTTTAACTGTATTCGCATAGCTCAGATTATTGGAGATCAGAGTAAGATCTGTACAGATGTTCAGTGTAATGAAGGTACTGAGAGTTTCAGAAACAGACTACAGCTGGACAATCAGACTGGATCTCTGACCATCACAAACACCAAAACCACAGACTCTGGAGAATATAAACTACAGATCATCAGCAGCAACATCAAAGAAAAGATCTGCAATGTTACTGTTCATGGTGAGTCAGTTAATGGCAGTTTATTTTTTAATCACATCATTATTCTTTTTCTTTTAGCTTTCACATGTGTTTTTTCTTTATACCTCTGTTTTAATTTACATTAAGTATATAGATAATCTACAAACACATTTGCTGTAAACATGTAATTTGTAGAATTAGCTCAATTAACATCATCAAACAGTAAGAGTGTTAACAGTTAGTTGTGGTTCATAAGAGTCTTTTTTTTTTGGTGATGACAGTTTCTCATCATACAATGTATGTAAACTGTGTTTAAAAAAACGTATTCAAACCTAAATGTTGTATAGGTTTCCCCAAGTAGATCCCTCAAGCAGCTGTTGGCTTGTGTTTCAGATGTTCCTGCTGATGAACAAAATGAAATGAAGAGGAAGTCAGTGAAGGAGGGAGAATCTGTCACTTTAGATCCTGGTGTAATAAAAAAAATAAATGATTCAGTGATGTGGTATTTTAATGACACTCTCATTGCTGAAATCACTGGAGATCAGAGTAATGTCTGTACAGATGATCAGTGTAAAGAGAGATTCGGAGACAGACTGAAGGTGGATCATCAGACTGGATCTTTGACCATCACAAACACCAAAACCACAGACTCTGGAGTTTATCATCTACAGATCAACAGCAGAAGCAGCATCCGCCGTCGCCACCTCAGCATCAGCAGTGTTAGGAGATACAGTGTTACTGTAATTGGCGAGTATAATTTCGGTGCATTTTTCCATGAAGAATTTTAAATTACAGTTCAATCTAATAATATAATATAATAATCTAATAATAATGACTGTATGTCTTTATTATTACAGATTCAGGTTTGTCTGTAGGTGCTGTCGCTGGAATAATTGTTGGTGTTGCTGTTCTGCTGGTGGCTGCAGCTGTAACCTCTGGTGTGATTTACCGTTGTCGCAGGACCTATGCACCATCAGAACAGAATGCAAGTATTACATACAACTGATTTAACAAGAAATGAGATTTATTGTGCACAATGAATATTTTTAAATTTACAGTGTTATGGATAATTTTTAATGTAATTATGTATTTTTACTTATTTAACACAGAGATCTTCCCAGGCAAAAGTTAAAATAAAATAAAGAATAATTATCAAAAAAAGCATTTGTAAAGCATTTTAGGTGTGTGTGTTTCTTTAGAAAAGTGAATGTATATTTCACACTGAACAAGAAAGCAAATCATCTGCAAAATGAAAAGTTCAGAACTTAAAATAACAAGCAAAGAAGTCACATGATGCAGTTTTATTTTTGTCAGCCATTTTATAAAATACAAAATTCTTTTATAAAAAATAAATTCTTACTGTTCTTACTGTTCTTACTATTCTAATAGTTTGTAACTTCCTCAGATATCAAGGAACACTCCAAGAGTGTTTTTGTATTTGTGTAACTGAATCATCAGCCCTGTTCATTTCTTTTAATTTGTGTGAATATGTTTTCTTGCAGGAAAATTATGTAGATTTTCTGTCTATTGAGGAGTGAATTGTTCCTACACTAGCAGGTGACACTGGATGGTTTGCTAATGCAGCTTGTGTCAAGCTTTTTTCTTCTTGATACGGTAGGTCAGAATCAACAAACAAACACGGTGAGTCCTGGCTTCTGTTATTGTCATTTGCACTGCTGGCCACTTGTAAAGTGTAGCCTTCTCTGTCAGCATTGAGGGATTTAATTGAGAATAGTAAGAACGTGAGGTCCTTAGATATGGTTTTGGATGTGACTTGCACCCACTGAGAAACCTGATGAAAGTGCCCAAGTTATTGCTGACTCTTTTGTGCTGAATGTGAAAATAGACACACCAGCCACAGTAGTCAAATGTTTACTGGGAACCAGAGCTGAACCTGACATCTTGGCAAATTAAAAAGTGCTAGTTTATACTAAACATAAATTTAGATTGTTATTCACATCTGCACTAATGATGTTTAAATTTTAGCCAGTCGCTAAAATATCAAAATAACAGTTTGGTAAAAATAACGTTAAAGAGGTGAATGATAACAGAAAAGTGGAGTGTGGATGGAAGAAAACCAATCTAGAGGTATTTTGTATTGCATGAAGGCAAAGTAATTCTGCCTACAGTAGGCCTTAAAACCAGTTTACTTTTAGTCTTGTTTAGAAGAAAACAAACACAACACTAATTATTTAATACAGTGACTAAATGAACAAAAATTTAAGCTTTAACTGAAAGTAAGAATTTTGTCTGATCAATATTATCAGTTAAATAGCTTAAAACATATTTTTGAGCTTGTTTTGTAATAATGTTTATTTATTTATTTTTGGGGGGTGTGCCCACATGTGCAGTGACATGTATAGTTGGACAAGCACCTGCTCCACTTTCGCTTAGTTAACAGAAGTAGTTTACACTACACAACGCCAAGTGGCAATGCTGGATAAATAGTTATTGGAGAGTGAATCTGTGAGTGAATGTATTCAAATTCTGAATGGATAATTACCTAGAAACTGTGCAAAGAACACTCCCCTTATTATAACTAAAAAGCTGTCACTCATCTCGCAAAGTTCCTTTAATCAAAAAAGCTCTACACTGCACAATCTCTTATTTACTCATTTTCTGATTATATCAGCTCTATTTGTCTTGGATGACTAGTAATTTCCCATTGCTGATTTCTTAAAAAAAAAAAAATCATGATAATAATAACAGGTGTTAATTAATGGACCAGATACCTAGAGCTGGGGTACTCGGACTCGTACTCGGACTTGAGTCCCGACTCAAGTACAACTTTTAGCAGACTTGGGCTGTCATGTTCTCGGATGCATTTTTTTTTTTTATTTATTTATTTTTTTTTTCTGACTCCAACTGAACCGCTGATAGCTGACGGATCCCCATCTCTTTAACCTGGTATACACAACACACTATCATATTTCTACAATTCAAATCCATTAAAAGATTGTTAGGCTGCATTAATTAGATCAACCAGAACTTGGAACACTGTGTTCCTATAACACCCAATGTACTCATTATGTTGTAAGAAGAATGGCATCTACGCTAATATTGGTCTGTTTCATTCTTATTTCGAGGTAATTTTACACCCATATCCAGTCTGAAACCAGACCAGATGGTGGCTCAACACCTAGAGATGACCTCTACAGCCCTGCATGTGAGCAGAGACCGTACCAACTACAGTAGATGAGCCTCATCAACTAGACGGCCAACAGCACAAATTCTCAGCAAAGACCATGAGTCTGTCATCAAGCAGAATAAACTCAATGGATGTTCAGTGTGATACTAGTCCACAGTCTGCCTTCTGATGCTGTTCTGAATTAAACCACACTTTGCTGGTTTTGTCTGGCCAGAGGAGAACTGGCCCCCCGACTGAGCCTGGTTTCTCCCAAGGTTTTTTTTCTCCATTTCTGTCACTGATGGAGTTTGGGTTCCTTGCCACTGTCGCCTTCGGCTTGCTTAGTTGGGGACACTTAATATTTGCCAATATTACTGACTTGATTGCCAAAGACACTATTGGAAGATAAGTGAACTGAACTGGATGATGACATCACTGAAACAGAGATGAACTCACTACCATTGGCCTTTTGTTTTACAACAGAACTGAATTTAGTTACTGAAAAAGTTTAAAACATTTTTTTTAAAAGCCTCTAAAGTGCTTACAGATTTTTGTCCTGCATCTGTAAATTTGTTTGTTCTGAAATCATTTGTGAGTTTGCAACAGATAGTAAAGATTAAATGTTAGAACCATGTCATTAGTATTTTATTATTTTTAAAAATATGTTTGTTTTTAGATATGAAAGATTTATCTTAGTTTTAGTTTTTATCTTATCTTTGTTTCTGAGAGCAGCAGCACCTATTAATAACATCCATCAGAAACTATTAGAAACGCTGGTTTCTGCTTTAAACACTACAGAGCAATGATGTGCTTGTGGTACATTTACCAAAATGTCTAGTAGAGCTAATTGATAAGAAAATAAAACAAATAACACAAGCAGTAAATGGGATCAATATTTAACAATGAAAACAAGATTATAGTTGAGATTTTGGATGGTATATTTATTAACCACTAAATGAAACTAATACAAAGACTAATAGCAAAAAAAAAAAAAAAAAATAGTGAAATGAAGAGCCAAAACAAAATGGAGAGAAGAATAACATCCGGACTGAGAATGAATGGGCACAAAAGCAAAATGAGTCCGGGTCCTGTATGAGCTCAAACATCCTTTCTGGCAGATCCAATATTTGATTATCGTCTTTTGGGGATATTTTCATACAAAGCATCCGACTTTGATTTCTGCAAGGAAACACAAACTCAGTCAGGAAAATTGCTGATGCAACAGAAAATGAATTACAGACCAACTTTTTCTATAAAATGATTTACTCAGAGTAATGCTACTTTGAAAATCCCATTTCAGTAGGACTAAACATATTTTTTACTCCAAAGGTTAACTTGTAACCTAAAGCTTTTTGTCTGTTAATAATTTATTTTCTGTTTTGAATGCTAAAACTATATAATTACATCATTTGTATGCAATGTATTTTAAAATGTTTATGCAAATGTTATAACTTTAGATTTGCACATCACTGCTTGATTAAGGGGTATACAGGTACATGTAAAGATGGTCTGTTTATTTATTTATTTTTTTTATTTTTATTTTTTTTACCTCATTTGGTTAGGAATTACATGGAATTATAAGGAATAATGCATTATATTTAACTCTTGTTTCTACAAATATTGACATTTCTGGAAACACTAATACAAAAAAGATGTTAACATGGAGCAATGGCATCAATGGAGGAAATGACATCAAATATTCAGTTCATCACATGACTTTTTAAACAGTTAAAAGATCAAACAGGTTATATAAGTTCTAAAGGTTTCTCACTACAGAGAATTACTGAGAATGGTTGTCTTTCACACAAAAGTAACAGCAAAGATACTTGTTTCAGCACATCTACAAATCGACCAGTGGCCACTAAGGCTGCATGTCACCTTTGGAATAATTATATACTAAAGACCAGTTGCAGCTCGGGTTCAGGCTTTAGCACAGGTAAAATTGGTTATTTATTTGAATTAGTAGGCCAAAGACCACATCAGAAGTGTAATGGTCAAATGTTTTTCACATTAAATGTGTGTTTTTGTTACTGGGTAGTAACTGATTACATGTAATCCGGATTACATTCCAAAAAAGTACTTGTAATTAGATTAAATTAAATTTTAAAATACTCGTATTCAGACTACAGTTCATTTTTTATTGATTAACATGATTACTGAAAAAATTCCAATGCAAAAGCTTCTAAAAGCCATCTTGGTCAAAAATGAGATAATGATACTGAGTGAATGCTCTCCACCCATAATATGTTCATCAAGTACTTTCACTTCAAATGTGTTAAATCTCAGCCTCAACTCATTCAGAAGTACCAGTACTTACATAGAAACCTACATAAAGTAGCCAGAAAGAAATGCTCATTTTAAAGAAAAACGTCAGATGATTTGAGATACTTTGAGTCTTTTGCATCTAAAATCTTCAGTATTATTTACAAAATAGCAATAAATTATAAATTACCGATACTCTCTAATTAATGTTTTTCATCTTTTAAATGTTCCATTCTAAAATAGCCTACTGCTTATGTACATTCAAAAAGTCCAGTATTGTGGACATTCACACAAAGACCCGTCATTTGTCACATTTGTGACCCTGGATCACAAAACCAGTCATAAAAGTCAGTTTTTCCAAATTGAGATTTATACATCATCTGCAAGCTGAATAAATAAGCTTTCCATTGATGTATGGTTTGCTGTGATAGAACAATATTTGGTTGAGACAACTATTTTTGAAAATCTGGAATCTGAGAGTGCAATAAAAATAAAATATTGAGAAAATCACCTTTAAAGTTGTCCAAATAAAGTTCTTAACATTGGATATTACTAATCAAAAATTAAGGATTTTTTTTTTTATATTTACAGTAGGAATTTTACAAAATATCTTCATGGAACATGATATGTACGTAATATCCTAATGATTTTTGGCATGAAACAAAAATCAATAATTTTGACCCACACTATGTATTTTTGGCTATTGCTACAAATATACCCCAGCGACTTAAGACTGGTTTTGTAGTCCAGGGTCACGTTTGACAATTGGATTTACAAAAATCATTTCAGGTTTAAGAAACACTGCATCAACTACTGAATGTTATTTAACCACATATTACTTTCTCATTGGAAGGCTTTTGTCTTTCAAACACATTAAAATACACAAATTCACGTTATTTCTTATTTACATGTAATGCAGGCATTCCCAAACTTTAATTGTCATCTATAACTCCTTCACTTATATTTTTACTTGACGTAGTGCTACTCCCTGAGACTTTAAAACAATTGTAATTTTTAAATATTTTAAGTATCACGGTTCTCTGATGCTGATTAATGGCCACATGACATGCAGGTCAACAAATACAGTATTTCTTTTTTGTTAGCAAGTGTTTTATTTTGATTGGTGTTGTTTTAAAAATCTTTATTTTATTTTGCATTTTTGTGATTTGATTAATTTGTAACTTTTCATTAAACTCACAAACGCCCAAACGAGTTTGGGAATCCTTTATGTAAATTTAATGTTAATGCACTTCATGTTGTTGAAAACAATAAATATTATACATTTTCTAGTTGTATTTTTATATCAGTGTGGTACATCAATGTGATAAACGAGTTATGTCAAAAAGTAATCCAACTGTAAAAAAACTAAATTGGGATTATATTACCTAAAATATGTAATGAAATGGATTACGTTATTAACTACAATATGTGTCATGTAATTTGGAATCAGTAACTTACTACATTTTTTTAAGTAGGTAATCTGCCCGGCTCTGGTGTTTTCATAGTAGATGATAATCTGCCGCAGTATGTGTTAACGGATCGCTGTATGCCAAGGTTAGTCGACGTTCATTTGCATAAAGTTGTCAAGGTCTTTAGCACACTGAACCCGAAATTCTTGTCCGAATTTTCGCACGTTAAAAATTAAACACGACCTCACGTTGTGTCAGTGATATTTACACACTGCCTCCGAAACTTTCATCCGTCTTAAAAAAAAAGAGTTCGGATCAGGTTTGGTTTTCTGCGTTTTCGCATCCGTAGCAAGCATTTTGATAGGAAAGGATGAAAAAAAAAAAACGCATACGAAAATTTAGACCTTTATTGTTGAGTTGACACGGTTCCTTATATCGGTGTTTTGTTTAAATTAATGATGTTCGGTAGCGTTATGATAACGACTCAACGACGAGTTAATTCAATCGCACGTGTTGGTTATGACTGGTTTTCTTTTCCGTGACCCCTTCCGTGTTTGCGCTGTGTGCGTTAAAATAGAATCAATCTACACTGTAGTTTACAAATTAATTTACAGCGCGCTTAAAAATTGCAGAGTAAAATGTCACCGTCTCGTTGTTCTAAGCAGTTTACAACTTCAGAAAACTAAATAAAAGAGCGATCGGTGGAGGACGAGCTTTACTTCAAGGACAATGGAAAACAAAAGAAACAGACAAAAGAAAAAAAAATATGTTGAAAGCAGTGTTGGGTAAATTACTATATATATAGCTACTAATTACATATTTGACAATTTAATTAGATTTATTACTCTGTCTAAAAATATTGCATTACTCAACCTAGACTGTGCTAGTTAAAATGGCTTGTTTAATTATTGAAATAAATTATATAAAATTGCATAAATTACCCTTGAAGTATTTGATGAAAGAAGATTACATTAAAAACATACATTTTTACTTTAGATGATCATTTTGATATTAAATCACTATTGTTTTGTATAGAATTGTTCGGGTATAGCCTATAATAGAAGTACATCAGAAGTAACTGTGATTTTTACCCAGAAAATTACGGAAGACATAACAGTAATCCCTTACTTTTTCAGGAGAAAAAATAATGAATTTAAAAAAAAATTAAAATTCTATGTACTTATTTTTTTTTTTATGATTCATTCTTTTTTAGGTCGGCAAAATGAAAACAGACATGTAAAATGGAAAAACGTACTCGTTTTTACAGTGAAGTGCAAACAGTACATACACATAAAAGCACATAAAAACATACTCTTCTTTTGATCTGCTCCCTGTATACTAAAGGTAATAATGATGACGGTTGGGCCGAAAGATCAACCAGCTCTGTTCACTGACCACCTTGTGCATATTGCACACAAAACTTCAAACAACAAGCTTCAATCGGACTAACTGACTGCAATGCATTTTCTTGCAACATAGCCATGAATGATCTTACCGTTTTTCGAGCTGTTGGTTTACACAATGCTGAATGAGTTCTGTCTTCCTCCTGGGTCTGGACTGCATTAACAATAATCACAGAATGTGTTAAAATTATAAAGTTTTCAATGTTATTTGAAATTTCTGTCTTGAAAAAATATCTATTTAAATTACCTGTTTTTCTACATTTCTTGCAGATGCAGCACACCATGACTGCAGCTACAATCAACAGAGATCCAGCAGCAGAAATCAACACTATGTACAATAAGGAAAGGCCTTGATCTGTAATGGATAAAATAATCCATTATAGCGCTTTATAACAGTAATCAGTGCTATGTAACGTCTGTCACCGGTGACATACCTAAATGTGTCTGACAGAGTTTAGTGATGTTGAGATGTGTGGTCTGGTTGCTGATGGGATTGTTGATCACACAGCTGTAGGTGTTTTTATCCTGATATTCCACCTCCAGAGGTAGAGAGAGACTGATGCTGAGATTAAACACACTGATGTTGGACAATAAACTGTTTCCTTTGTACCAGGAGAGAGTCACATCACTCACATTCACCACTGAACACACCAGTAAATCATTTGATGATGAAGAATTTTGTGAAACATCTCTGGTAATGTTAGGAGTAGGTAACTGGGCTGAAAAATAAGAGAACAAACAGAAATACATGTACACAGCAGTCTTGTTTTTGGTTTAGTGTGTTGACAGTTTTTCTGTCATATCAAACTATAAAATGACTTCGACTTCAGGTTTGAGAGAGACACTCACAACTTGAAGTGCATGCAGCCAATCTGTAAATGTTAAAATACTCAATTAAAGTAATTAAATGGCTGTAGACATAAACTCTAAAATGAGCACAAAAATATACAAATAATACCCAAGAAAATCGATCTAAGTGTTTGAGTATATAACATTGTAAGCATCATATTTTTGCTTTAAAATCCTCCTATTCACTTCCATTGGAAGCGCCTAACTACAACCTCAATTTATTTTTCTTTCTTTCTTTTAAAGTGATGAGTCAATTTTCAGTTATAGTCAAGAAAAAGCGGTTGCATAAACATTTATTGAACCTGGTATATTCCTTTAATTAATCAATGTTTAAAAGACTGAACTATTTTATTACTCACCATAGACAGAAACACTGAATGTTTTTGTTGACAGTTTTTCCCCATTTATCTCTAGTTCATAACATCCTGCATGTTTAGTTGTGATGTTTGTGATGGTCAGAGATCCAGTTTGTCTGTCCAGCTTCAGTCTGTCTCTGAATCTCCCATCAGGAAAGATTTGTTTCTCTCCATCAATTTGAGCTATGAGAGACTTGTCAACTCCAAATTTCCACAGTATGTCGTCGTTTTTATGTATTGCAGTTACATTACTGTGTAGAAGCACTGCATCTCCCTCAATCACTGATAATGACTCACCAAACACACCTTGAGAAGATACAGAAACATATTAAATCTCTTTTTGGTTTACAAAGCTGAAATCAGTTGTACTTTGAAAGTAAATGTGAAATGACATAAAAATGCTTTTAAAACCTACCAATCAAACGCCACAAGCACAACCAGAACAAAACAAATGCGCAAACCATTTTGTTCAGTTGTTCAGTGAAATGTAGTAAGACTATACATCAAAAAAAAAAAATCTCAAGCTAGTGTGTGGATCCTCCCACAACATCAGTTGACACTCCTAGTGGTTCAAATACACACACAGTCTTTATGCATGAGATATAGTATAATGTAATTATATCACATGTATTAATATAATTATAGTTGTATTCACAACACACCGGATAGCTGGCTAATCAGAGAACACCTTGCTTTTCAAAATGATGAGCTTAGTAAAAAATCGAAGCAGGCCAGAGAGGAGCAACAATAATGTACAGTATGTGGAAAATACTGTGTTTTTTTTGAACCTCAAACCCCATAAACACATTGTATCCCTGGTGAAAAAAACAGCATACTGGTAGGTATGTTTTGATGCTGGGTTAAGCTGGTCCTTTGCTGGTTTTATGCTGGTCATGTTGTGGAAAATATGTGTCAGGATCATTCACTTAGTATCATTATCTCATTTTTGACCGAGATGGCTTTTAGCTGGTTTTGCATCTTGCAATTTATATATATATATATATATATATATATAATTGCATGAACATTGCATATACAGGAAAACTGAATGAATATTGGGTTAATTAGCAGAAATTTTATAGTTAAAGCTGAAAGATTTTAAAATGAAAAAAAAAAAAAAAAAAACTTCCATTATTGCTAGTCTCATTGAGGTGTGACGCTAGCAGCTAGCAGCATCTTCTGAGTCATACTGAAACCTGCTGCGGTCGGTTTTCTTCAAAAACATACTGATATGTTTGATGGACAAAAGGCTGTGTGAGTGGCCATTGGTTTGATGCGAGTTTAGTTTGTAGGTGAAGAGTTTCTTCCTGTTCTGCTGCTGTGCACCTCACAGTTGATGATCTCTACACAGAACAGCAAATGCAGTCAAATAAATAAGTTCATAAAAACAGAAAAAGGTCAAATATGATCCTTCATGAATAACTGATAAAATATACTGATTGACTGCTGATCATTCCATAACACTAAATAATTCACAAGTAGGATAAACCAATCAGCTGTTGATGAATTTTCAAAATTAAGTTACAGTGGCCTCCACTAATATTGGCACACTTGGTAAATATGAGCAAAGACGGCTATGAAAATAAATCTGCTTTGTTTATCTTTTTGATCTTACATTAAAACCTTTCTAACCTTTCATTGAGGTAAAACAATTAAAAGTGGGGGGAAACTAACGTAATAAAATAAATGTTTTTCAATGCAAGGTGGGCACAATTATTGGCACCCTTAGAAATTATAATGAGTAAAATAACTCTGAAGTATATTCCCATTTATATTTACATTTATTTAGCACACTAGAATGACTAGGAGTACGATATTGTGCAGCCATACAGACTGCCTGTTTCACAGGATTATAAATATGAGGAGCACAAAGGCCAAATTCCCTTAATCATCCATCACAAGGAATGAAACCAAATAATATAGTTCTGATGTGCAGAACAAGATTGTTGAGCTTCACAAATTAGAAAGTGGCTGTAAGAAAAGAGCTAAAGGATTAAAAATCCCAATTTCCATCATTAGGACAATAATTAAGAATTCAAATTAAACTAAAGATGTTACGGATCTGCCTGGAAAAGGATGCATGTCTATTTTGACATAATGCATGGTGAGGAGGAGAGTTTCAGTGTTCAAAGACTCTCCAAGGATCACAGCAGGAGAACTGCAGAGATTAGTTGAGTCTTGGGGTCAAAAAAAAAAAAAAAAAAATCAAACAGCCCCTACATCACCATATGTTGTTCAGGAGGGTTTTAAGAAAGATCCACCTTGCTCATCCAAAAAACAAACTCCAGCATATTCGGTTGTCAGACACAACTTGAATTTCAAATGGGAATGGCTTCTGTGGTCAGATGAAACTAAAAAAAAGAGCTTTCTGGCAGCAAACCCACCAGATGGGTTTGCTACAAAAGGTACCCCATCTTTAATGTTGTGGACTTATTTTCCTTTTTGCTAAAACAATCATTATTTTATGTATTTGGTGTAATTTCTGGTGAAAAAAAAAAACAGCATATGCTGGTAGGTATGTTTTGATGCTGGTTTAAGCTGGTCCTTTGCTGGTTTATGCTGGTCCTTGACCAGCAACATGACCAGCATAAAACCAGCAAAGGACCAGCTTAACCCAGCATCAAAACATACCTACCAGTATGCTGTTTTTTTCACCAGGGATACAATGTGTTTATGGGGTTTGAGGTTCAAAAAAAACACAGTATTTTCCACATACTGTACATTATTGTTGCTCCTCTCTGGCCTGCTTCGATTTTTTACAAAGCTCATCATTTTGAAAAGCAAGGTGTTCTCTGATTAGCCAGCTATCCGGTGTGTTGTGATTGGTCGAATACCTCAAGCTTGTGATGGAAATGTTACGTCCCTTACCATGTTGTGATGATGTTTCCCGGCATGGTGAGACAAAAATATTAAAACCCATTATAAATGAGGCATTTGTTGCATCCAGTGGGGGCATAATTAATGATTATAATAACTCATACTACCTTTTTACACATTGCGTCACGCAATGTGACACAACACCATGTCTGCGTTTGTGATCGTAGAAACGACAGACAACAAGCACTACTCCACACTGCTCAAAAAGTTCTGGTAAACATTAGGACATTTTCCACACATTTTTACACAAAATGTGTAATATTTTTTTCACTTGTTTTCTTGTATATGATCAAAAGAGCAGTTCTTTTTCATTTTCCATCCCCAAAAGATCTTCCAGCACCTTTTGATTTGTGTTTCAGGTGTTCCTGCCACTGAACAAGATGAAACAAAGAGAAAGTCTATGAAGGAGGGAGAATCTGTCATTTTAAATCCTGTTGTAACAAAAAAAAACTAAATTATTTGACGATGTGGTATTTTAATGATATTATAATAGCTGTATTCACTGGAGATCAGATTAAGGTCTGTACAGATGATCAGTGTCAAGAGAAATTCAGAGACAGACTGAAGCTGGATCATCAGACTGGATCTCTGACCATCACAAACACCAGAACCACAGACTCTGGACTCTATAAACTACAAATCAGCAGCAGCAGCAGTATCATAAAAAGCTTAATTGTCACTGTTATTGGTGAATAGTATGTAGGCATTTAGTACATTTACTGTTGCAATTTTATTTTTTTAGAAAATAAAAATTCAATCATTGTCTATTCTCCTGGATACCTCTTATGTACGCCAATGGGAAAACTGTGGTAACTTGGGATGAAGAAGGACACGGAAGACAGAACGGCAGTACGGTCGTTTTTACTCATCGTGCATGATGGATAAACAACACAGTCCAACTGCACAGCAGTACACACAACGTTCTTCTGCCAAAACAGGCGTCTTTACAACAATTGCGACCCTTAGCGGTCAACAACAGGAACTGGCAGAATCGAATTTAGTCTACTACAAAAATGTTTTTAGATGTTGTAAACTCAGAAGCGAAGACAAGGAGACTCTTAGGTATCTTCAGCAGAGTTCTTTATTTAGAACGTGCTGCGTGGCGCTGCAGCCATCAAAAGTCTAAGGCAGAATGGTATTTTATGGTATACATAGTATTTTATAGGCATTCAGTGGGCAGTCCTTAAAGGTGTTTACCTTACAGCCTCAGAAGTGACCATTTCAATACCTTTGAATTTGCATGCATGTATTTTTGTGTACAAAAATACATGCATGCAAATACGTGATGGCTTCTGCGGCCAATCCCATTTGCTGCCGATATTTTAAAAGTTGACTAGTGGAACGCCAAGGGAGAGGCAACTTTTTGCGTTCCTGCTTTGTTTCTTTCTTTATTAATTTGCCTCTCGTTATTTCTTTTGGTTTTGGTATTTGGTTATGTTTCTTCGTTGAAGTTTAAGTTGTCATCTTGTACATCATCTTTATTATTTTCGTTAGAATTTCGTATTTATCTTGATGACAACCTTTGCGTTTTCCCCAGGAGGTTTTGGACAGGTAATATGCTGCTGTGTTTATCATTTTTTACAGGTTAAGGATTTGAAACAACTAGACATATAATTTAGCATTTTGTGTTTCAAATGTTCCAGCTGGGATCAATAAAATGAAGGAAAGGACAGTGAAGGAGGGAGAATCTTTCACTTTAGATCCTGGAGTAATAATAAAATAATAATAATAATAATTTGATGATGTGGTATTTTAATGAAATAACTCGAGAACCCAATAAGATCTGTACAGATGAACATTGTAAAGAGAGCTTCAGAGACAGACTGAAGGTGGACATTCAGACTGGATCTCTGACCATCAAAAACATCAGAACCACAGACTTGGGAGAATATCATCTACACATCATCAGCAGTAGCAGCAGCATCATAAAGAGTTTCTGTGTTTCTGTCACTGGTGAGTATCATTTAGTCACATTTTCCCTTGAGGAATTTATAATACCATTTTTTTGTCACTCAACTGTTCACAGCTGCAACCGTGAAAGCCGTATCATAATTGATTGTTATTTTCCTGCACCTATGTATCACTTTGCAGCTGCTTTGACACAATCTGTGTTGTATGAAGTGATCAGGTTGTGATCAGTGATCAGGTGATCAGAATCAGGTTTGTCTCCAGCTGCTGTGTATGTGTTGTTGTACTGCTTGTGGCTGTAGCTTTTGGTACACACAGATATTACATACGCGGCAAGTATTGGATACAACTCCTTTATTGAACTTGAAATATGAGATTTGTAATAAAAGTCATTTGTTTAATTGTGTTTGTTTTTCAAACAGGCATCAGGAGCAACATAAGGTGAGGCACTACACTGAATGTTGAATGTGTGAGGTAGCGCCAAAAGCAATAAAGCTAACAAATGACCAAATAAATAACTTTAAAATCACTATAAAAAGGGCTTATTTATTTAAAGAGCAATTTAAGAGTCTGAAAATGATCTTTTCCTGGTTTAGCAAGTGGAACCACAACCCCATGCTTCCATGCATCAGGCAATCTCCCTGTTTCCCAAATCATATTAATGAGTCCTAATATCAAATTTAATGACACATCAATAAATGCTTAATCATCTCATAACAAATATCTTCCTTGCCAGAAGAAGTCTGTTTAATCCACACCAAGGCTCTTTTTACCTCATACAATGAAAAATCTGAATCTAGTGTGCCTCTATCTGGATTCTTTTTAACAAATATCTGAGCATTACCCATCACACACTGTTCCCTGTACTTCCTCATATCCTCTGATATATTTGTATTACTATGCACTTTAACAAATGTCTCCACTAACACTACCTCACCTCCATTCCCTATTTCCTATCTTTCCAAATTATTGTATATCCTTGTAATGTAAAATTCAACTGTGGCTTAAGCCAAGTTCCTTTACACATATTATATCAGGGCTACTTTCTTTCTTGGAGATATATTCCTTAATTTCTCAACCATTTGCAGTAAGACTTCTGGCATTTCATTGTAAAATAGAAAATACCATTATGATCCACACTATATTAATATCTCATTCTTTTCATCCTGTTTGTTTTTCGTTTTTTGTTCAGGTAATAATACACTACTACTCCCTACTTGATTCTTCTTTCCAACTTTCTTTTGTGCTTCAGAATATTATATCCCTTCCTCAACTCTGATCGTTTGCACTGCCTGCATCTGCACTTTACATCCCCCATACCCCATACTGTATTCTCCTCCGCAATTACAACATTTGGGACTAACTCCTTGCATCCCCCATTTAAAGGGTATCACAATTGGAAACATGAAAATTGTAATGTCAATTAGCAGATGTCACAGCTTTATTTTTGTATGATTCTTCACAAGCCCCAATAGCATTCAGTATTCTCCAACCCTTTGCTTCAGGGTTAAATTTGAATATTAATAAATGTTAATTGCTCTCAAAATCGCTCTGTTACCTCAATTGAGGGTATTGGTGTCAAAAATAGTCTAACATATCTTGGGATACAAATAACTAAAGATAGGTGCCCTCTCCAACTTTCATCGACAGGCTCTCCTAGCATGGACCTTAATAAGAACATTTTATTTAATAACAAGTCTCTATGATAACTGGTTTAGTAATGATTTGGTTTTGGTATAGCAGTTGTTTAACAATCAAGGTCTTTTGTTCAGGTATTCAGAATTTCTTTCCAAATACCAAATTGCTGTAACTCCAAAAGAATTTGCTGTAGTTATGGTAGCTATTCCTTCTGGTTTGTGTATGCTTCTTAAAAACTGTAGATATTCTTCAACAGTTACTGCATCTCTTATCAATCCATGTGACACTCCTGTTGGTCAAATTTGTTATTCCACATCAAGAAACAAAAAGTATAAAATAAGATCATTATTTCTTGAATTTAATTTGTGCTCCACATGCAACCAATTTTTTTTTTTTTTTTTTTTTTTTTTTTTTTTTTTGAATAATCTGTTTGGAAATCTTAATTGGAAAAAAATCTGGTCATTATAGCAAAAATTCTTTGAAAGTTTAAAGTGTCTTTTAAACTGATCCGTTATTTCGTTATTTTGTATTATTTGTTGACATTTTGTATTGATTTGTATGTTCTTGTTTTTAGTAATTACCAAAAAAAAAAAAAAAAAAAAAGAAAAAAAAAACAGGTCGCACTACCCTGTACTACTCTGTCACCTCCTCTGAGTGCTTGTTCAGTCAGGTGGTTTTCAGGCTACGGATGCCTGAAAAGCCTAAAAGCACAGATCACGTGTTTTTAACATAAAGAATCATGCGCAGAAGCTGGCAGGCTGGCTTACTTTCGGTTTAGTGAGTTACGGTTCTGTTGTCAACCGTTAGTCAAATCAAATCAAAATAAGTCGTTTTTTAGGGGACATCATAGGGTAATGGGAGCTGCCTTAAAAAGTACGGAGGTTTTATTTCCGTTTAATGTACTTTTTGTGAAGACGAAAGCCGGTGAAAATGAATATTTTGTTGACGTTGGTTCTGGCTGTCCTTGGTAAGACATGTTTTTACGATCTCTTTTTCGTATCATTATGTATGTCCATTTAATCACTTTATACTCGACAGAAATCGATGTATTATTTCTTTATTGAGGCCGTTTTATGTAGCTGAGGAATGAAGATGACATATTGTTATAGTTTTAGACGCTAAACAGACCAGGCAGCTATAGTAGCCTTTAAGCTACTAAGCTACTAAAGCTACTAAAGAGAACTTTTTAATGAATCTTAGTTAATATTTAAAATAAATGTAGAGTGTCACATTATGTTCGCCGTTTTAACACGGCAGCGTTTTTATTTCAAAGTCTGTTTTCTGTCCCTGGTATCTCTTCTGTTGTTTATGTCTGTTAGCACGATTTTTAAAAAGCTAACAAAATGGCAGATTGATGTGGAGCCAGAAACTAACAATGAAATTATCTTTTCTACCTATTAGATTGTGTTTTTAACGTCCACACCTACCCCAACCCTAAACTTAGCCCTTACTATAATACAAAAACAGTATTATTTTTGATCAGTGTGCTAAAACTAATGCTAGATTGATGTCCGCATCCCCAAGAGCCAGAGCTGTGTCCCTTCTAGCCTTTATCGGAACAGCGGCTTACAGACGCTTCATATCTATATAATAAGGCGACCAGATTTCTGAAATGAAAACCGGGGGCAAAATATCACTGAAATCTCACTTGTGATTATATCACAACTTTTTTTTTTTTTATTATTATTATTATTGTTGTGGGCTCCATATAATAATGTCTTAATTGATAATTACAGTGATGTTTGAGGATCAAACTTAACTTAGTTTTTAATACAATAGTAAATAACTACTGCAAATATATTAAAACAGTAGTATTAAAACAATATTATGGAATTAGAAAAAACACAAAAATAAAACATATAAGAACATATGATAAATAAAACTGTATTTAACAAATATTTTATTTTCAATCTGTAGGCCTTTTTAACATTTTCACAACTGTGAGTACAATAATTACAACTTTTATATTTATGCTTTTGGAAATGTTTTAGCATAAATTTAGCATTTTTTGTATTTTAGGCTAATTTTGACCACAGAGTATATGCTTTTTGCAAATGTAATTGTGCGAGTGTAACACACCCTGATAGCACAGGTACATCTCGGAGACGTCTGGTTGACGTCTTCATTTTCATCTGCAAGAGGTATTTTTTTCCATTTGTTTGCTCATCTGCAGTACGTCTATAGGATGTTTTCTATCAGATGTCAAATAGATGTCTATTAGATGTCTCTATTAGATGTCTATTTACAATGTATGTAAAATGTGTGCTATCTAGGCAGTGTCCTAAGTACACGCGATGCCGCGACGTGCAATAAAAGGTGTCTTTTCCATGTTAACCTGAGTTTTTGTCTTAGCCGCGATGGCAACATGCAAAATTTTGAAATGGTTTCTATTTCTGCGACGTCATGGCTGGAGCAACAACATACAAACTATGACAGTTATAATCTCAGGTACTGATTATGTGCTTTATTCAATGTTAAAAGTGTCTAATGTAAGTTTGAATATCATATTGCATTTATAGTCATACTGCAAGCAACAATAGATAATTTACCTCAGATCTTGAAAATAAATTTAAACAAATATAGCCTACGTTGAAACTGCAAACTCAGTACAAACCAACACGTTTCCGTGAGAAAGATGGTATCAGTCACTTAGTATGTAGTTTTAATGGTGTTAAAATTGTTAGATTATAAACTTGTCCATTTCGTAGAAAGTGTGATATTTCAGTGATTCTTTTACGTTGCACTGTCAGTGTAATGTTATTTGGGGATTTTGAACGTGCTGTAAAATGGGGACATTTCCAGGGACAGGACACCAAAAACCGGGAACGTCTTGTCACCCTACTATATAGGCTGTTTCTGAAACGGAAGGCTGCAGCCCAAATTTTGTCTACCCATCTAATGCGTTATTTGTCCGGTCCAAGCCAATCAAAAGAAGCCCAATTGGGCAACAATGCATTAAGCCTGGTTTATTTCATTTAACTGAGCATTACATTCACGAGTCATAAGCATATTACAACACTTCACGCTTCACTAATATTAATGGTCACATTTCTAACTGTTAATATTATAAAATAAGATCTTCTTAATGATGTATTCAGCCTACAAATGCGACCTCCAGAGGATGCAGCCTTCCATTTGAGAAACTGCCATAGTCTTTGGCTGTGTCCATTGCTTCCTACACGTTTTCTCACTGACACACCCCCAACTCGGGGTTTAAAGGAAATTGAGTTTCCCACTCACTCATGTGTGTTCAAATTGTAAATATGATCTGTCCGACCTGACTTCAATGCACCATAAGCTCAGCAATATCTCCCCTTTACACCAGGCCTGATGTCACCTTCGCCAAGTGACGTTCCTGTTAGGATGGAGTTTTAGCATTGCTTTATTTTCCCCGTAACAGATTATTTTATGTTTGTTTTCTATAACAAAAGGGACATGTCTTGAAAGGGACTCCTTATATACACAGGACACAACACCAAGGCATTTGTCTGCTGCTTCAATCTGGTACAGATTTTATTTGTCCTGGCAAAATTTGCTAGTGCTCATCACCTGTACCAATAACATTCAACCTGATGAGCATTAACTCTGATCTTGGCCTTAACTCTCTCCCTCAAAGACTTTCTGTCCACTTGACTAGTTTTGCTAGTCAAGTTTTCACTGTGCTCTTGTTAAAGGCGACGTGCCTCTATAATTTTTGGACAGGGGCCTTGGTGTTTATTTATTTAAGTCATTCATTCTTTCATTCATTCTATTTTTATCATTTTCTCACTGATACACATTCGCAGACATCTGTTATATAAACTGTGTCATTTGTAGGCATCTCGGTAATAAGTAAGTTAAGGTAAAAAGTTAGTAAGGTAGAAGCACACAAATAACTGTTATTAAACACTTTTACATCAGAAAATTGATCAAAGTTTGTAATTAAAGGGATTCCTCATTGAAAACATAAAGTTGGCTTAAATGATTCCACAGTAAATATTGAAACACATATGGGCTTGAATAGTATCACAGTGAGTAATGGTGAAAAAAAAGAAAAAAAAAGACAACGTTGTCCTTTAAAATTTTAGGATATGTTTATAAAAACATGCATGGAACGAAGTCCCAATCAAATACTTGTGTTTTCCTAGTGCTTGGTGCACAATTCAAATGCATTAAAGTTATTAAAATGAATCCAGTGTGTACAGAGATGCGCATACATTTTCTCAGGGACAGGGGCATCTGTCATCACTAATATCCAATACAATATAATAATTTATAATTATAAACACCAATAATTAGATATGCACTTTTTTTTTTTTTTTTTTTTTTTTTTTTTTTTTTTTTAATTAATTCAGTAGGCCATGACTGTGCATTATTAGATTTATTTTGTTTACAGTGTTGGGAAAAAAAAATAATAATAAAAAACTAAAATAGGATAGTATGCACCAAGAGGGTAGATAAAATATAAAGATGTACCTTCAAGGATACCTTATGAAAAATAACCATAGTGTTAGATAGTCGATATAGTTGTCATTTATTTCTGATGCTACGTTTTCTGCATCATTACGTGTACTTTACATGATACCCCTACCTTTATAAATCATTCTCATATGCTGATTTGCTGCTCAAGAAAAAAAAAACAAAAAACGTTTGAATAAGTTTACAATGGTTGTGCTGCTTCATATGAAATTGTTGCTCTAAGATTATTTCACAAAGCGTTTTAGCACTAACTCTTGCTCCTAAATCTGTGAAAAGTTAGGAGTAGTGAAAAGTGATTCATAAGTCACTAAGACCAAGGCACAATACTTATTCAATTAGTGACACTTGGCCTGTATTTTAAAATCTTTATTTGATTTTGGCAACATTTTCATTTTTAAATCGTTATTTGAATATGGCAACATAATCGTAATCTATAATATTTCTGAATAAATCTCTGACAGAGACCCCTCAACTATCAGCCAATCACTGTGTGCATACTTAGCATGCTGACATCATCCATAGCAATGACGCCAACCCCGCCCTTACTCTTAGCTTAAGACTTCTTGCTATTCTTTAGTAAAAGTAGTCTTAGTGGTATGATAAAATGCTTTGTGAATACAGGCCCAGAGCATTAATATTCCTTAACAAAATAAATATCTTAATATTTTTTTTTTATGTATTGTTTCCCCCCTACATACACACTTTTACAAACCCAAATGTTTTAATAGAATAACCTATTACATGTTGTTTATAAATAATTAAATACCATTTGCCTAAATGAACTGAACTATGGGAGAAAATGCACCAGTTTCTGAAACACTTCAAATTTGCCAAATGTAATTTCATGTTACAGTATTACAATATTAGTATTAAAAAGGCCCTTCATTTGTATCTGTATGTTAATTCAAATATAATTTAGACCACCCCTAAACAAGGCATGCTATTGACATTTATAAGACTGGTGTTGTTGTGAAGCTTATATATAATTTATTAGAGCAGAAATTAATGATTGTATATGTGCACATTTACTCCCTGTAAAAATATTTATTCTCCTGTCTATGATTGGTTACTTTAGTGGGGATACTGCTACCTGATTGGTCTTCATCTCTTAAGCCCACCCCCACACCTAATAAAAATCTCACCTGTCATAAGGAGAAGCAGGCGAGACATAAGGAGTCTAGTTTTGATAGTCAAAAACACTTGTAAAAAATGCCCAAATGTGGAGTCCAGTGGCCTGGTTGAAAATTTAATGCATGTTCGGTCTTTTAACAGCACTTCTGCAAATCCATTTAATTTATCAGGATTTAGTTTCAATTGTAATCTAGCTCCATGTTTAATCTGACTCCAATTCCATGTGATCGTTAAATTTAGGTGCTCACTCTAATTTACGCTGATCACAAATATTGATTATGTATTAATTTAGATATTTGATTATACTAGAAATCCCATACTTTCAATTATTCGTTCATTGGGGACCTAATGTTTCTTTTGAGTCTGACATGGCCAGCGCTGATCATCACGATCACAAAAACCCCAGTGTAATGTTTAGTCAGAGGTATGTAGGTGACTAATACCTTTTTAACAGCCGCCAACTGCTTGCCTTCACAAAAAGTGTAGTTTACTTTAGTCTTCTCACGTACAGCTTGCTAACATCAGTGATAGACAGAAATCAGGAGATCACAGGTGAAGTGCCAACTGCTCCATTCAGTCCTGAGCCTGCAGTTTGCTCTATCCTGGCTGTAATTTGCGGTAACAAAAGCCTCCTCGCAGTTTACTAGTAATAATGATTTTAGAAGAGATCATAATAAATCAAATATAACATTTTATTTGTCAGGTGAAAATGTATCATGCCAATTACATAATTAAACAATGACAATCCATTTCAGAATTAAATTCAGTTCCAATTCAAATACATACATAACATCAATTACTCAAATATAAATCTAAGAGTGGGAGATGAATACCTGACCGCAGACATGAAAGGGAAAAATCAACATATTCACAAGATATAACACATGATATATGGGCATTCTTGTTTTGGTGGAAGAAGAGTGAAATGCAGGGAGGACAGAGGAGAGGGAACAAGGGGGTCGTAAATGAGCAAGGGGGGTGGTGTTGTTTGCCCTCTTTGAAGATCTCTTCTCCAGATTAGTTTTATTGTTTTGTTGCATGGCATCTGTTTTTGTCAGAGTTCCTGGACTTTAAATTCATGAGGAAATAATTTCACATCTTACAGTGAAATATGTCCAAAATATGTTTGCATTGTTTAAGTGTTGTGTAATTTTGTCCCACTATCATAGGCTGAATTAAATGTTCATCTGTTTTTTTTTTTTTTTTTTTTTTCTCCAGGTATGTCTGGTGTTGGTGCAGATGAAGTGTCAGTGTTTGTGAAGGGAGATTCTGTTACTCTATACAATGATAGCAAGGCAAATCATCAAGAAAAGACAAGATGGTATTTTAATGGCATTCAGATTGCTTTTAATCACTGGAAATGAGAGGGAAATCTGTTCAGTTGCTGAGTGTAAGGAGAGATTTAGTGACAGACTGAAAGTGGATAATCAGACTGGATTTCTGACCATCACAAACCTCAGAACCACAGACTCTGGAACTTATAAATTAAACATTATCAGCAGTGGCAGCTACAGTGACAAGGTCTTCAACATTTACGTACATGGTGAGTCATTTGATGAATATTTTGAAACAAATTATATATGTTTATTATAACAGTGATATTCAGAGCTCTTCTTTACCTGTGTCACTAAACAGAACAGAATGATTTCCATTTCTGGGCCCATATTCACAAAACATCTTAAAGCTAAAAGTAGCTCATAATTAGCTGATTTAGGAGAAAAAAATGGGTGTGTGTCGATCCTAAATTTAGGACCTCATTTTTTGCTTTAAGAGTATTTCACAAAGCGTTTTAGCACTAAAACTAGCTCTGAAATCTGTATAATGTTAGGAGTAGTGAAGAGGACTCATAAGTCACTAAGACCAAATTACAAACTATACTCATTGCTGGGAAAAAAAAAAAAAAAAAAAAAAAACACACAAATCATCACAGAAATTTTAATGGTTTCACTACAAATACCATTACAATCATTACAAACCATCAACTTTTAACCATTAAAACCATGACCAATTACCAGTAGAGAGACCATTACAGTTAACATTATAACATTAAAACCAGTACAATTCCTATTATAACCGGTAAATTCATTAAAAATTCTGTGATGGTTTCTATTTTTTTTAATGAATTTATTTTTTTTCAGCAGAGCTGAAATGATTGTTGCCGGCAATCTGCCTCAGAATGTAAAAACATATGTTATCCTATGCATCTCTTTTGGTTTTGGTTATCACAATTATAAATTTTCATGTGATTATGTCCTTGTTTTCATTAATAAGTTGGGCATGAAGCTGTTGCATCCAGTTTGGTTTTCTTTTACATTTGCATGTCTTATTATCAGCCATGATTATTCTATTCTGTTAACTAAAAGGCTGTTTATATGCATATCAGCTAATTGTTTATGAGAAGCACATATGTAAGAGGCTGATAATTAGCTGAACACATACTTGTTTAATTAGTGACACTTAGCCTGTATTTTAAAATCTTTATTTGAATGTGGCAATGTTTTTATTTTTAAACATTTATTTGAATATGGCAAAATAATATTGTGCACTACAATATTTCTGAGAATAAATCTCTGACAGAGACCCCTCTCCTATCAGCCAATCACTGTGTGCATAGTTACGCATGCTGACATCATCCATAGCAACAAGGTCAACCCCACCTTTATTCTTAACTTTCCTTAATAAAAGTTTGTCTCAGCAGCTTTGTGAAAAGGTTTTAAGAGAAAATTATTAGCTAAAAACTTTTACTGCTAATTAGGAGAACTGTTTGTGGTAAGATAAAATGTTTTGTGAATATGGGGTCTGATCTCTAAATTCAACACTGATCACCATTTCTTGTAATCTGTTATTGTGCATCTTTTTTTTTTTTCTTAATTCTTGGGTTTTAGCTCTCCAGCTGATGTATGTTCAACATAAGCACAATATATAGAGAAATTTTGCTTTCTAGTCAAAGTCTAGAAAGAGTTTGTGAAGTATTTTTTACTAGGTTTTGTGTGTGTGTGTGTGTGTGTGTGTGTGTGTGTTTGTTTTGATCAATCAATGATCTTGTAGAGTTTTTTTCTCCAATAAGATCCTACAGCAGCTGTTGGTTTGTGTTTCAGATGTTCCTGAACAAGATGAAATGAACAGAAACTCAGTGAAGGAGGGAGAATCTGTTGCTTTAAAGCTTGGCGAAGATGGGAAAATGAAGGATTTGCTGCTGTATTTCCGTGACATTCTCATCGCTAAAATCACTGGAAATCAAAGTAAAATCTGTGAAAATGATCAGTGTGATAAGATATTCGGAAACAGACTAAAGCTGGATCATCAGACTGGATCTCTGACCATCACAAACATCAGAACAACAGACTCTGGACCTTATAATCTACAGATCAACAGTAGCAGCTTCAGCATTAGCAGAAAATTAGCTGTATTAACTGTCATAGGTGAGTATAATTTTAGTTATTCAATGCCTTTGTCCTCTAATACAGTCCATTATTATTATTATTATTATTATTATTATTATTATTATTAAACGATTTGTTAAATATAAGTCACTTAATATTATTGTGTAAAAGTGACTCAGACTCAATTTATTTTGTTGCTATCTTCACATGCATTTGTTAACATTTAGACGTTTTGTTAACATAAAGACATTTTTTAATACTGGTTGGGTTATCATTCACTCTCAATTAACAATGACTGTCTGTCTTTATCTGTTCCAGGTTCAGGTCTGTCTTCAGCTGCTGTAGCAGGAATATGTGCCGCTGCTGCTGCTGTTTTTGTTCTGCTGTTTATTGCTGGCATGATTTACTATCACAAGTGTCGTCAAGCAAGACGAAATGGTGAGTATTACACACAGATGATTTAACAAGATGGAAATATGTGATTGTTTGTGTGAAAATAATCTGAAAATGTAATTTTAAAAGATGAAATGTTTTGTTTTTATTGTAGTTAACCAAAGTAATGTGTTTGATTAAGTTGCAGGGACAGAACCCAGGACGCAGTACATTAATCAGGTAAGATACTGTGTGCTCTCAAGCTGTCTGTCTGAAAAAAAAAAAAAACTAAACTTTACAACAGATTCTCACAATATGAATACATTTCCATATTAGTGACATGTTCTGCATATTTTAGTGACATGTTCTGAATTTGTTTCCATTTTTTTTATTATTATTTTTTTTTTACATGTCTCTAGTTTTTATTACTTTTATTTTAGTATTTATTATTTTAGTTGCTCAAATTAAACTAAATGAAAATGAGAAATATTTCCTTGGCAATTAGCTCAAATAAAATACATAAACATTTTTTTTTGCATAATATTTTTAGCACATTTTTATGTTGTATGCTTCCGTGTTAATTTCAGTTGAAATCTTCATAATTTTCTTGTATTTTTGTCATGTTTATTAGTTTTTGTTTTTAAATATGTCTATAGAGATTTTATTAAAGTTATTTCAAATTTAGTTATTATAGAACAGCAAGTAAAAATAAATAAAATGAGACATGTTACCTTGGAATCCTCCTGAAATAAAACAAGTGTATGTTTTTTATATTTGATTTCAGTAAAAAAAAAAGACTAACAAATGTGGTTTTTTTAATGGCTTTAATTTAGTTAGTTGTAATTACCATGGTCTGGTCTTAGTGTAACATAAATGTACATGTGAAGTTTTCCTTTTCTTGTCTTTATTACAACCACAGAAGCAGGTTTTCACAGGTGAGGCAGCACCAAAAAAAAAAAAAAAATTATAAAGACTCCTGAAAAAACTAAAATGTATAAAAATATGGAGTACAGTTTTTGAAATTACTAGTGATATTGTATTAACACTGTAGTTCAAGCATTAGATATCAGGACATGCAAACATGTATTGCTGTAGTACAGTAGATGTTGCAATGTTGAATCAGACTGAAGATGCATTAACAGAAACATTGTACATTTAAGACATTTTGTTAACATTTTCTGAAAAAGAAAGCCTCAAATATGAGGACAAAAAACCCACTTCCAGGTCTCTTGTATTTTAGCTTTGTGGAACTCAAACATACATCTTGTTAATTTCATTTTAATTTATTAATATGTTTTAATACAGGATAATGGTCCTATGTACTTCTCCGTTGGTCAGGCTGTCAATGGATCACCATCTGCTGCTAATGGGATGTTGCTTGAAGGACATGTAGCTTGAGCTACAAGTGAGACATCAGTTTGACTTTTATTATTTTGAAGGAGAGGAAGGGGGCAGTTGAAGCTCTTGCCGCTCACAAAGCAAAAGTGTCATGATACCAAGATTTTGGAAGTCAGCACCAATACCGGTAAAATTTGAAGTGGGACATTCACATTGACTCCATTGTGAAAAGGCCCAGCAGAGGTTGTACACCAGCTGAAGTTTATGCTGAAACAGTTCTACTCTGCCATCACTGAATCTGTCCTCTGCACTTCAGTAACTGTCTGGTTCAGCTCAGCTACCCAATCTGACTTCAGAAGACTACATCGGATAGTCCTGACATCTGAGTGAATCGCTGGTACAATCCTTCCCCACTCTCCAAGAACTTATCCAGAGTGAGCAAAAGGGCTAGGTCGACGCTATTGAGCACTGAGCACCAGAACGGCCAGACACAAGAACGGTTTCTTCCCTCAGGAAATCCATCTCATGAACACTTGACAACAAATGTGAAACACATATCACTATTATACATTAATTTGTACATAGTAAATTGTCTATTTCATATATTGTATTTTTGCTATTTTGTACATTGTCTATTTTGTATATTGATCTTTTTATTACGTGTCAACAATTTTTGAAAACACCTTTAAGATTTATTTAACAGTGTGTGAAAAATATAATATAATAATAATAATAATAATAATAATAATAATAATAATACTGATAATAATAAAATAATATAATATAATATAATATAATATAATATAATATAATATAATATAATATAATATAATAAGGAATGAAATGAATAGCAGCTTCCAAAGTGCTGTTACAGCCTCTCTGGTTTTAAATCTGGCTCTACAAATAATCATCTGTTTATATATATATATATATATATATATATGTGTGTGTTATTATTATTATTATTATTATTATTATTGTTTTGTTATACATAAATAATGGTCAGTGTCAAGTCATTATTTTGTGTCTATGTACTGGCACTAAAATAAGTAAAATAAATGAAAAATAAATGTATAAATTCAATTGATCTGTCTATTTGAATTGTGCCTCAGTCCTTATCTAAGTTCATTTGAGCATAATTTGAACTGCTGATTTATTTTTAATTATTTTATTTTATTTATTTATTTATTTTTTAATAAGAAAAATGCCCCACCCACCCCGGATCAGATGGCGCAGCATGTTCAACTCCTCCAGCTTCCACACTGGCCTCCAAGATGGGCAGAAGCATTATGATCCACAGGCCTAAATCCTTTGGTATAAACCTGTAAGCTCTAAAAAGATTAAAACAGCCATATAATGTAGCCTATATCTGATCGCCTCTCAAACCCTTTCCCAGAGGGTCCACAGCACTTGCTGGTCTATTGTTTATATTGATAAAAAGACTAAAAATAGAACTTGATTGGATCTTTATCCCTTTAACTGTCATTCCCATTTTTGAACACAGACATAAAGATGCACTAACCAGACTTAAATTTTTATAATTCATGAATGAAAACAGTTTGTAATATGATTTTGATGTACATTTTCCATGGTAATGCAATGTCTGATTTTAAAAATGCCTTTCAAAAGGTACATTTTGGGATTTTAAGTTTTAGAATACAACATTAAAATATTTTCTGAATAAAGTCAAAAGTCTGGCAAGGGCTTAATTGGTACTTCGGCAGCACACAAAGAACTGTTATTAAACACTTTCACTCTGAAAATTGAAGTTTGTAATTAGAGGGATTCCTTATTGAAAACATGGAACTTAAAAATACTGTGGACTATGATTTTCATTATGCCCACATTAAGAAATGTTAAGCTTTTTTCCTTAAAGGTTAGCTTGTGTTGGCTATAGTTTGCAAGGGTTTTGTGGCACTGTACCATTTAAGCGATGGGTGTCCATATACATATATGTAAATAACAAAGCGTAAAATTTTAAGAATTGTAGTAGCTTCATGATATGTAGTCTATTAACACATTTATTTTTTTTATAAACAAGTCTTTGGCCTATATTTTTATTACTCGATTACATTACATTTAATTGGCCTATACACTACCAGTCAAAAGTTTTTGAACAGTAAGATTTGCAATGAAGAAGTCTCTTCTGCTCACCAAGCCTGCTTTTATTTGATCCAAAGTACAGCAAAAACAATACAATTTTGAAGTATTTTTACTATTTAAAATAACTGTTTTCTATTTGATTATATTTTAAAATGTCATTTATTAATGTGATTTCAAAGCTGAATTTTTAGCATCATTACTCCAATCACACGATCCTTCAGAAATCATTCTAATATTCTGATTTGCTGCTCAAGAACATTTATTATTATTATTATTATGCTGAAAACAGCTGAGTACAATTTCTTTCAGGTTTCTTTGAGGAATAGAAAGTTCAGAAGAACAGCATTTATCTGAAATAGAAATCTTTTGTAGCATTATAAAAATGTACTCAACTGTTTTAAATATTCATAATAATAAGAAGAATAAACATGTTTTTTGAGCAGCAAATATATATATTTGGAAGACTTGTCTCCTGATCAGAATACCACTCCATTTATAACAATGGGAATGCTGGGAATGCTAACGGGGGGGAATTAAAGCTAATCGTTCAGTCTTTCAAATCATCAGTCCATTACAGTTGTTTTCTCCTTTTGGTCTCTCTTAGTTTTGATCATTTAGAATGTTCAGCTGAGATGAATTTGTCCAATGTGATTTGATTTTATTATGTGTTTTTTTATGTGTTTGTAGAATAGTGTCACTGCCAGGGAGGGAGACTGGGAGTGCAAATCCAATGGAAACTACACTGTTGCATTTGTAAAACAGTGCTTTTAAACATCTTGTGCACATAAATAGATGCCAGTTTACAGATACATCACTGCAGATACATCATTTACTGTGCAAACTGCAATATATCTTCAAGATTCCCAAGTAGTAGATTCCCAACTGAAATTGTGTAGTGCATGTGGCATTATTCCCTTTTTCTAAAAAAAAAAAAAAAAAAAAAAAAAGTAGGTTTGACATTGACTAGTATATTTGATTTTGATAAGATGATAGTACCAAAAACAATATACAGTAAAAGGTCTGATGTGCTGGTGGGTTAATGAATATTAATCACATTTTCTGTGTTTGCTCAAACTGATAAGTTGAAATTAAACCCACTACAGAAGGACTGACAATGTTTTAATAATTCCAAACAAAAAAAAAATAAATAAAATAATAATAAAATAATTTAAAGGCTGAATAATTCCAAAAGAGCTCCATTATTTTCAGTTAAAGATGAGAGAGGGAGACTGAAAAAAAAATACTTATATTTACACACGTATATATATTTCATCTATTTACATTAGAATAAAAAGTTAATCAACACAAGATGGCGCTCATAGTACTGTTTACATAGGGGTTGTACTACACTGACTGAGTGTAGATTATACCTAGGGCACACCATGCAAGATGCTGTCTTTATTAAAGAATATAATATATATTACATTGTTCTGTTATTAGTTATTATAGTAATTGTAACTAGTTATTTTTATACTGTATATATGTTGATACAAAATAAGTGTATATAAGTTGTAATATTCCTTTTATTTTTTTATTTTTCATTTTTCATTTACATTAGAATAAAAAGTTAATCAACACAAGATGGCGCTCATAGTACAGTTTACATAGGGTTTGTATAACTCACTGAGTGTAGATTATATCTAGGGCACACCATGCAAGATGTTGTCTTTATTAAAGAATATAATGGGATATTACATTGTTCTGTTATTAGTTATTATAGTGATTGTAACTGGAAAAAAGCATGTTATCAAAGACATAATGATATATTTATTCCAAACACATTAAAATACAAATTTTTTTTTTTCATCTAGCTTTTAGTCATCTCAGATTGTGATTTTACAATAAAAACGATAACTGTAAAAAATGTTAAATGACACAAAATAGGTGTGATATCAAGAATAATTGTTCAGTTTAAATCTTTAAAAAGATACCCTAATGCGAATATACATTATGAACTTAAGTGACATCCTATTCCTAATTCATAGGTTTCAATATGTTTTCAGTCCACCCTTTGCAGCTATAACAGCTTCAACTCTTCTGGGAAGGCTGTCCAAAGGTTTAGGAGTGTGTTTATGGGAATTTTTGACCATTCTTCCAGAAGCGCATTTGTGAGGTCACACACTGATGTTGGACAAGAAGGCCTGGCTCTCAGTCTCTGCTCTAATTCATCCCAAAGGTGTACTATTGGGTTGATGTCAGGACTCTGTACAGGCCAGTCAAGTTCATCCACACCAGTCATCCATGTCTTTATGGACCTTGCTTTGTGCACTGGTGTTGGAGGAGGAAGGGGCCAGCTCCAAACTGTTCCCACAAAGTTGGGAGCATGGAATTGTCCAAAATGTCTGAAGCAAGTTCCTTTCACTGGAACTAAGGGGCCAAGCCCAGCTCCTGAAAAACAAACCCACACCATAATGCCCCCTCCACCAAACTTTACACTTGGCACAATGCAGTCAGACAAGTACGTTCTCCTGGCAACCGCCAAACCCAGACTCGTCCATCAGATTGCCAGATGGAGAAGCGCGATTCGTCACTCCAGTGACACCACGTGCTCTAGAGTCCAGTGGTGGCGTGCTTTACACCACTGCATCCGACGCTTTGCATTGCACTTGGTGATGTATGACTTGGATGCAGCTGCTCAGCCATGGAAACCCATTCCATGAAGCTCTCTGCGGGCCACATGAAGTTTGGAGGTCTGTAGCGATTGACTCTGCAGAAAGTTGGCGACCTATTCGCACTATGCGCCTCAGCATCCGCTGACCCCGCTCCCTCAGTTTACGTGGCCTACCACTTCATGGCTGAGTTGCTGTTGTTCCCAAACACTTCCACGTTCTTATAATACAACTGACAGTTGACTGTCGAATATTTAGGAGCAAGGAAATTTCACGACTAGACTTGTTGCACAGGTGGCATCCTATCACAGCTCCACGCTGGAATTCACTGAGCTCCTGAGAGTGAGCCATTCTTTCACAAATGTTTGTAAAAACTGTCTGCATGCCTAGGTGCTTGATTTTATACATCTGTGGCCATGGAAGTGATTGGAACACCTGATTCCGATTATTTGGATGGGTGAGCGAATACTTTTGGCGATGTAGTGTATCTTACACTTCTCTTGCTAGAGCTGGAAATAACTACTGAATCTAGCACTGAGTATATGAGGCCATGATATATAGAGACATGCTAATGCCAAACGTTTATTCTTGAGGATAAAGAATCATCAGGGATCCTATACAATAAACAAAACATTAATAATATATCCTGACAAATACAACAATATTCTACATAACAATTAATACACAAATCATCTGTGGGAAAATTTTAATAAAGCCAACCAACAGAGGACATTAAAACATCTTAACCTAGGTCAAAGATTGTACATATATAATGTTACGTTCCTTTTTGTGTTATGATTTGTTTGGGTTTTTTCTCTCTCTCTTTCTTCTCTCTCTCCCTGCAGAACCAGTGTCTCCACCTGTGCTTAATTAAAGCTCTGCAGTGATTGGATGATGGGAGAGGAGAGAGTATTTAAACTACAGCTTCCTTCAGACCAGTAGTTAGTGGTGGCTGGAAGTGTGTGGCGGCTGAGGTCCTGTCCTCTCTTGACAAATTTTTGAAACCTTGGCTTGGTGTTTTGGTGTATCTTTCTCTCAACTGTGTTGAGATTGTTGAAGTACTGCCTCTGCTTATTGTCTCTCTGATCACATCTATGATTGAGACTTTTGCATAAAGAGAAGCGACTTTATTGTAAAAATTGTAATTTAGTTCATGTTTGGGTTAGGAGGAAGGTGGGTGCCATTTTGTTTTCTAGCCTATATTTTCTCCTGTTTTTGGTTAGTTAGGGAGTTAGTTTAATCAGTTGTATTTTGTTTTCTTCTTTTTTGAAGCTTAAGTAGATGTTTTATAAAACAGGTAGTTTTGTTATGTTTGTTATTTTGGCCTTGCCCCCTTCTGAAGTCAACGCCCTTTTGTTTTGTCTTTGTTTTGAAATCTGTAAAATAAAAACTTCTCTTTTGAGATAGTGGCTGTAGTTGTTTGGGTTCTTATTGTAGCTTTATTTGGTTTGGAGACGGCATTTCCCAGCCATCGCGCTGCCAATCTCCACCAACAATTGATTTCTGTTGCGCCCCCCCAAACCCCCAGACATATTCAGGCCGTAACAATAATATTGTATCTAAATTGTTCTGAGTTCATCAGACTGTAAGATTTCAAGTATCTAAAGCTGAGAATACATCATTAATTAGTTTTAGACAAGCAGTAGTTGTTGAATAATTAGTCCTAAATCCAAATTGACATGGTGATAAAATAGCTTTATTTTTACAGATACTGAGGTAACCAGTGTTGGGGAAATTTACATTTAAGTACATAGAGATACTCTTAGCTGTGCTGATATTCTGGATTGAAAGAAGAATAGGACATTAGAAAATCACAAGGAAAAAAAAAAGTTATGTCTAAAGTCATTTTTGCTTATTAGTATGGTTGAATTGGATCATCAAAGGACACCAGTTAATAAAT